>NC_088930.1:38030000-38330000 GCF_038396675.1 Hydra vulgaris
AGATTATTTTTTAAAATGTCTAAAATGGATTCGTTAAGAATCATTACGTTGTCTTTACCACTAGGATCTTTATATTTTCCTGGAAGGCGTTTTATAACCTCTATTTTGTCTATAGGTTAGATCCTCGTTGCTCGAAATCCGCTGATCTAAGCTTCTGGCCGCATAGTGTTATTCAATTTGTTTAAAAGCGTAGGTAGGTGTCTCTATGGGATTGCTCCTTAGATACGACTTCCTACTCTCCACTTCAAAAAATACTCCTCCACGACTGTTTTAATTCTCTAAATACAGCAACATCTAGTGGTTGACAGAGATGAGCTGCATTTGGGGGCATTGTTATAAACTTGATGCTATGTTGAATTGTGGCTTCAATAACTTCAGGAGAAAAATGAGAATCAAGATTATCCCCAATTAACAATATTGTTCCGGCATTTGAAATAGCAGCAGGTAAGTATATTTCCATAAACCATCTAGTATATGTTCTATTATTAAACCACCCATTAGGAGTGATGTCATAAACAGTTCCAGGTGGTCCACCTTGAGTCCAACCCTGGTAAAGATTCTTTGCTTATAAACAACCATGAGCGGCAAAAAATCTTCAACAGCATTGCCAGAAAACATTTAACTGGTCGACTGCTTTGAATATTCTTGTTTTTTTCTACACGGTTCCCATGGCCACGACGAACGTGGCCATGGGACAAATGTTCCTAATGGAGTATTGTACATTTTTAAAGCCTTCCTTATGGTAAATCCATGGTTTTTTACTTTAATTACAGCTGTTTCTATGTCTTTTTTTGTGTAACTTGTTTTATAACCTCGACTGTTTTCCTTTCTTTAGTAGTTTCGAGGCATAGTTCCTAAAATTAACAAAGAAAAGCCTAATTTCGTATTAAAAAAATATCATTTTAAGATAAGCTTTTAATCAGATACAGGCAAGCTATACCTTAAATTATTATTTTACTAAAACATTATGTACCGGAACGTTATGCGAGCCAACTTTAATGACGTTTAGATGTGGGGTTCTTAAGATATTCCTTGATAAGTTAATTGCCCTAACCACGTAACTTGCAATGTTTATATGCGATGGAGAAATGTGGGAAAATATAATTTTGAGGGCAGCCGAAAATTATCTTGAATGTTTTTTTCAGTGACAATAACAGCATCACTGATTAAAACTGCAATAAACAACTAAATAAGTATTTCTTTATTTTCCCAATCTTCAGCAGACATATGTAGATGTTGTTTTGCCCAAGTGAGACATTTTAATTTCATAGCTGGCGTAACTTTAGGTTTCCTCGCAGGTCTGTAGCATTTAAAACCCAGCTCTGCAATTCGACGTCTTGTAATTCTGTAAGAAATCTTAATACCGGCTTCTTGTATGATTTTAGTAAATGCTTTTGTACTTTTTCTTCGGCTTTTAACACAAATGTTTCAAATTGCCCGTTCATCTCTCGGGGTTGTGATGCGTGGTCTACCACATTTTCCACTTCTGACACTTTGTACAGGTATTTTTTTATCAAGTATACCTTTAATTCTGCTGACTGTCACAGAAACTTTAACTAAATTTGCAATTTTTCTTTGGGAGTGATTTGAATGTTTTAACAAAGCAGATATTTCTGAAATTTTTTCGTTTGATATATCTTTAGCTTTTCCCATTTTTAGGCACCAAAGCTCAAATATTTTTAGTTATAATAGTTAACTAATGTAAAAAATGAGTCAGAATCACAAAAACAGTAAACAGTTGACAAAAATTGTATTTATTACGCACACATTATCACGCAAATATCAATTTTGCCACAAATATGTAAAAAGGTGCATTTCGCATGTTTTTGCATATTCTAGTTTATCAATTCTAAAAATTGTCACAATTGTTTATAAATACTACATCTTCATAAAAAAAACATTGAACTATAATTGATATTAAAATCTCAAAAAATGTAAGATTAGAAGCAAATTTATTCATTTAAAATTCATATTTAATTGCATTTTTTGTGAAAAAACAAACTGTAACTAATAATTTGGCCGCCCACTGTATATATATATATATATATATATATATATATATATATATATATATATATATATATATATATATATTATATATATATATATATATACAGTATCGGACAAAACGAGTGCAACCAAATAATGCCAGTTTAGTTTCTTTATATAAAAGTGCTGCATTTTTTCAATTTAGAGAAATAACTATGTAACTGTTTAGAGACAAAGTTCTTCAAGTTTTATTCATCACAAAGTTCATTATTTGTACACGAAAATTAATAAATTAATCAAAAGTATTAAAAAAAGTTGATTTCCTTCTGGACAAAACAAGTGCAACTCGACAAAATGTTGACCAAGCTGTATTTCGCTATCAATATTTTGTGGAGAATCCTTTGTTATCGATCACAGCCTTGCATCTTTGAGGCATAGATTCGATCAGGTGATCAATGAAACTTTGTGGAATCGCTGCCCAAGCCTTTTGGATTTGTTCAAACAGTTGATCCTTATTACGAACACCTTCACGATTAATTCTGAGGTTGACAATCTCCCACAGGTTCTCGATAGGGTTGAGATCCGGAGATTAAGGCGGCCAATCCATCACCGATAGATGGTTGCCTTGAAACCACTGCTTGACTACTTATGAAGTGTGTTTTGGATCGTTGTTTTGCTGAAAAACCCATTTTATTGGCATATTCCATTCAGCATTAGGTAACATAACATCTTTCAGGATATTTTTATACATGAAACGGTCCATTATTCCATCGTTTCGATGTATTGGACCTAGACCGTTAGCAGAAAAACACCCCCAGACTATTACATTGCCTCCACCATGCTTCACGGTCTTATGGCAGTAACGTAAATCGAGGCGTTTTCTAGCCGGTCAACGCACACGGCAAATGCCATCGCTCCCAATGATGTTGAACTTCAATTCATCACTGAACAGGACAGTTCGCCATTTCTGCACATTCCAGTCAATATGAGATGTAGCAAACAGAAGTCTTTTCTTCTGGTTTTTTAGTGAAATCAGCGGTTTCTTTGCAGGGCGTCGAGAAAACAATCCGGCTTCAACAGCACGTCGTCTGATTGTTCGGTCCGATACAGGCAGCTCTAATTGCTTTTGTATCTCGACTGATGATATCCAGGGATCCTTCCTGATGGATCTGACGATCATAGAATCCTCTCTAGAAGTGGTGGAACGTGGTCTTCCACCTTTGATAATTGCTGCCAACTTCGCCGTAAAACGATATTTGGAACATAATCTTGATACGGTCCATTTTTTCACGCGGTATTTATCACAAATACTTTTTTGTGGCATTCCACTTACGTAATCGCCAATAACTTTCTTTCTTAGTTCCAATCCAAGACTGTCGGGAGCCATTTTTGCACTTGAAGTCATAAAAATAATAAAAATAATCACGCTTCTCAAGGCTTACCGTGTTAAAAATAAATAATCACGTGCTCCAAGGCTTACCGTGTTAGTTTTATCAAAGTATTTTATCTTCGATAAAACACTTTGATAAAACTCACTTCGATAAACTGTCTTGATAATACTGACTGATTGACTTCCATATACTGACTGAATTATATGTCGATTTACATGTCTCTTATATAGTAAAATGAACCTGTGTGAACCTTTTCTGGACGATTCTAGATGTTTCTTTTCGATGCTTCTGGAAGCTTCTGGATGCGTCTGGATGCTTCTGAATGTTTATGGATACTTCTGGATGCTACTGGATGCTTCCAGATGCTTCTTCTGTAAACTTCTGGAAGCTTCTGCATGCTTCTGGAAACTTCTGGAAACTTCTGGATACTTCCTTTAATTATTAAAAAACTTCCGTGACGTTGACACGGACCAGACTTAAGAAAATGAAACAAACCAAAAAAGTTGCACTTGTTTTGTCCGCTGCAAAATGGTACTTTTCAACGAAATTCCGCCTGTGTGCTGTCACCTGTCAGCTGATTGCTCATGTCATGGCATGCTATGACTCCAGACTCCTGAACTGTTTGCTGTGGTAGTATAGTTCGTTTCGTTTTTAAGACATGTAAAATTAGGAATACTTTTTAGCATTGTTCGATGTTGGTTGCAAATGTTTTGTCCAATACTGTATATATATATATATATATATATATACATACAGTGGGTGGCCAAATTATTATATACACTTTGAACTTTTTCATGTAGCTACAATTCCCCTTCTTTTGCGATAAAATGGACGTGGTGGAATGCTCCGGGAGTACGAAATTTGTACCTGTCTTCAGAAAGCGCCATAAGTGTAAGCTCTGCCAGCTCAATGTAGTCCATCCTTGTAGCCCCGTTCTAAAAATGAAATCAAATCAGAAGTATATAGGTATAATACAATAAACCTATTTATACTTTTGTGTAATAAAGGATAATAAAATTAAACAAGAAAAATCTATAATAAGTTACTACATAATGGTACATGCTACATAGATAACTACAAGTTCAGATATCTAGTTATTGCGCTATCTTTTTTAGTGACCCAGTGATGATTATATTTCTGCAGAACGTTATACTTTTATGCTTTTGATGACCAAGCCATGTTTCCTCTGGAATAGTCAATCTTCTTAAAACCTTTTTATTCAAAATGTAAAAAAAAATCAAAGACCTTAAAATAATAAAAAGAAAAAATATAAGGAAAAAATAATATTTAAAAAAAAGGGTTGCTACTTTTGTTAAACCCTACCTGGTTGTCTACGTCAAGATCGTTCCATGCTGATTATAAAGTTTTAACAGCATATTATCTGGTCCAGAAGTAATTCTTCTTAGAACTGGTCGCTGAAAACTTCATTTACCAGTAACGATACAGCTCCATTTTTGTTTCAAGTGTTGATTCTGTTGATATCAAAGTTCTAAAAGAAATTGCTGGAATGAAACGGTAAAAAGGAAACAGGTGTGTTTCTTTGTTACCGTTTACTAATATTGCTAATTGATCTTTTTCCAATTGTTTCTTATCAATATATTCATGACATACTTTTCCATCAAAATTGAGTTGAGATAAAATGTTCTTATTGATTTTTCTGAAATTTTTCAAATTATTCTTGACCCTCTTTGATTCATCATGAATGACCTTATCTACTGTTCGTAATGCTGTAGTTACAGAAAGATCCAGAGTCTCTCAATTTGGGTACGAAAAATCATCATTATCTTTATCTTTCGTGAAATATTCACAGTTAATCTTATAACTAAAACAAAATTCTATACAATCCAAGATTATGAGTTGTAAAATATATATACAGATTATTAGTTGTTAAATATATACACAAGTTATTGTGACTATAGTGGTATATTTTTATTTCAGATTTCCAGATTATCAAGTTGCAATAGTTAGTTATTTTTTTAAAATACATGTTGTAAAATTCATGTTATATAAAATACGTTACACCATTTTTAATGACTTTCAACCAATTTCATACTAACAGCTTATACCATCAAGACACTTTATTACAGTAGAGACACACAAGTACACAGCATTGACTGTCTACATTACATACACATCTTTAAAACTCAAAACAGTTCACAAATCTCACTGACACTCGTGATACTGCAACAAAAAACAGCACTTATCGACACTCATGTCAACAAAAGTGACTTACAATTGTATGCAAGTTGTACTGAGCCCCACGAAGTGTCCTCTGGTCCCAGTGTCAATTCAGAGGTCTGTGGCAATCGTCCTGACAGGATACTCTGAGAATAGTCCTTTTGGGATAACACAATGGGATACCTTGACGAGATACCCTGGTGTATACCCAGAGTGGAACTTCTTTTGGGATGCCTGTCTCGGGCGAGAGTTGGAGGTCCTCTTGTGTTCATACTGTACCATAGGGCACGAATCCATACTGTACTGGAGACGTCCATGACATACTTAAATCGATAATGTATGTTTACCACCCTAATAGTACAGACCACTTGATAACTACTTGTAAAACGAATAATTCTACTCCATCATTGATACTGTCTACACATTACACTTACGTATCTCGACTATTGTTTATTGTTATTGTTTATTTTACAACATTATACTTATCATTTTTTAGTAATTTTCTACTCTGAGGCTCTTTGTTTTCCACTGGACATCTGTCCTTTTGTACTTTTATCTCACTCTGCTCAACTCTGTTTAACTTATTATTCATCCCTAAGGCGTTCACTGCTCGGTGCAGCTTCACTAAAATGCTTTGCATTTACAACAAAAATCATCATTATCTTTATCTTTCTCGGATCCATTAGAGCTGAATTGACTCTCTGACATGGTTTCATGCAAATTTAATTTCATTTTAAACTTTGATAAACTCCAACATCAAACTCGAGATACATCAAACTCGAGACTCTCACTGTGACTGCTTGATCTGTTCAATTGGAAAACTGAGGCACAATGGTCAAATTAAAATTGAATTTGCACAACGTTCAGCAGCTAGAACACCTTCTTTAAAAGTAGAAAAAAGGTGCTTAGACTGTTTTTCAACTATTGGCAGAGGATTGTTTCAAATGAAGCTCCTTCTCCACATGAAACTGCTCGATTAAATCAACTTTATGGTGGAAGAATGCTTCCATCAACCCCAAGTATGAATTTAGTTTTTTTTTATAGTTCATATTAATGACAGGTTAAATTTTTAACATTTTGCATTCACTAAAGGTTCATCATTAGCTCGACAACTTTTCTCTCCAAATTCATCAGTAAGTGTAAAAGTGTAAAAGTTCAAGCAAAAATAGGGTTTTCGAACAATGACGTCAAGAGGTTAGCATCTAATATTAATCAGTCAACCTCACAATAGATTGTTAAGAAAAATACGCCATAAAACAGCAAATTCAGCAAGCAACTTGTACATCATTTCACAAGTTCATTAATTCAAGATCACGCTAGCATTCTCCAGTAAAACTCAACTATACAAGCAAGCTTTTTAAGGACACTGGTACAAAACAACAACTAATCATTGCTGTCTCTTAGAAGCCACAAGAAAGTTATACTAAGGTTTTGCAAGTATTCGAGTTAATTAAAATGAAAGACCACGAGTTTGTCATGTCCTGTGATCTAAAACTTGCAAATATTATTTGTGAGCTTTTAACACACTCAAGTGTACATCCCTGCATCTGGTGTGAATCTGGTTCAAAAGAACTTGTAAATCAATGGAAATTGAGGGCTTTGGAATCTCTAGAAAAAAATGTCTTACTCTTCAAGTTAGATGGTTGCAATATCAGAAAAGCTCGTGACTACAAAATTGTTGTTCGTTCCTCAATATTTGAACTACCTGGAGACACTTTGGTTTTGATGTTTGACACTTTGGAAATAAGTCCAGAAAGCTGCTATACAATATTGATATTCTTCAATCAATTGCTGAGAAACACTCATGTTATGCAGCCATCCCATTCATTGATGCTTTTCGAAAATTCAATGCGGTTAGGTCTGGCTGTTTTGGATGCAACCTTAATCCAAACTACCCACAAATAATTGAAGAATTCAGAGTGTTTTATATGAAATTGCAAAGGGTGTCTGTGACACATTTTGCAATGTCAGATATTTTTCCATGTAAAAGATTTCATCGACAGACATGATCAACCTCTTGGGCTTTACTCAGAACAGGCAACAGAAGCGATGCATCACAACTTTCAGATACATTGGCAAAGGTGCAAAAGGCTTAATTATCATGCAAAACACAGTAAGAAGTTGCAATGTTGCATTGTTGACTTCAATAGTAAACATAGTTTGTGAAAAGTCATTTTAAGAAGAGATTTATAAATAAATTATTTTTGAATTTGTTCCATTTAAAAGAAAAAGTTTTTTTGTGAATATACTTTATGTTTATTACTTGTATAACTTCAAGAATATATTATTTTGTTCTCCGCGTTTATATTTATGTAGATTGGAGATTTTTAATTCTATAAAAAGCAAAATAAGCATTGTAGGCAAATATAGCATTATAATATAATAAAGCATTATAAGCAAAATAGGACTATTATTCCACCAAAGGGTTTTCACGGGTCAGAAAGGTAAGGTTAGAACCTATTTTATAACAATGTATATACTTACGGAATCTCAAAAATTAATGAAACAGTAAGCCCGCATCTAAACAAAAACGAAGCATTAGAAATGTTTGTGTAATGATTTAAACAATAATCAAAAGACTAAGTGTTATACAATAGATAAATGATAAAAGATTAACGTACTCACTGTACTCAATGTAGATAAAGCTTAAGGTAAAAAAAGATGTAAAGAATAAAAAATACATTTTTTTCGTCAATGCACAATTGTTAGAAAAAAAGCAGTTTTCAAACTTACCAACCATAGCAGATGGTGACAAAGCTAAAGGTAAAAAATTTAACCAAAATAACTTTGATTTAGGCATTAACTCTATACAGAGCTGAAAAATAAATATTTTTTAAACTTACCACCTATGGCAGATGTTGATAAAACTAAAAGAATAAAAAAAAGGTGAAATCAAATGAAAGAAAATGGTATAACTGCTAAAGAAATATTTTTTGAACTTACCAACTGTATCAGATGACGATGAAGCTAAAGTTAAAAAAAGGTGTAATAAAAAAAAAAATTTTTGGCAACAAATCCGACAATAAATCAGTTTTGTAAAGAACAATTAAAAGTAATGTAACAAATGTAAAAGTAAATAACAAATAAAATAATGGTGTAAATAAAAAAAAAAAGGTTTTTAAAAAGTTTTTTAATTAAATAAAAATATTGAATGTATTTAATGTAGTCAATGATTTTTAAAAGTTTTAAAAAATTGCACTTGTAAGAATAATGAATAATAAAATTATTATGAAAAATCACATGAACTTACTGTCTGTTTAAGTAGCCATTTCATCAATTTTATTCATTTTTTGAATTACTTAAAATCAAGTGAAACAATTTGCAATGGTTATTTCAAAAACAAAAAACCCCCTCCCCTCTTTAATTACGATAAAGTTATGGATGAACCTAATCTTAAATTAATTGAATTGCGAACTGCCTTTTACAATCTTAAAACTAACAAAAGTGCTGGATTTGATAAAATTAACGTTAATATTGTACAATCTATTTATGATATAATTGAACCTCTTTTGTTTCACATCTTAAATCTTTCTTTTAAAACAGGTATTGTCCCGGAAAAATTAAAAATTGCACGAATCACACCGGTTTTTAAGACTAGCCATGACTCTATTATTTCTAATTATAGACCTACATCTATATTACCGTGTTTTTCAAAATCGCTAGAAAGAATAATGTACAACAGGCTATTTAATCATTTATCATAAAACTCAACTTGTATTCAAAACAGTTTGGTTTCAAAAAAATAAATGTTTTATTGAACATGCAGTAGTTGAAATAGTCAATTAAATGCGTTTTGTACTAACTACTTTACATTAGGAATTTTCATTGATCTGTTAAAGGCTTTTGATACTGTCAACCATAATATACTAATTAAAAAAATTGAATATTATGGAGTAAAAAATAATAACTTACTTCGGTTCAAAAGATATTTGACCAATAGAAAGCAGTTTATACGATATGAGCAAAAACAAACAAAACCCATGTGCTGTAACTTGTCCCCAGGGCTCTATTTTAGGACTCTTATTATTCCTAGTATATAAAAATGATTTAAATTTAGCAACAGACTTATTAAATTGTATTCTTTTTGCAGATGACTCCAATTTTTATTCCCACAGAGATATTAAAATTTTTGAAACAGCTAAGGAACAGTTTGGGTAAAGTTAATGAGTGGTTAATTAGTAATAAACTCTATTTAAATGTGGGTAAAACCAAATTTATTTTATTCCGTAAAGTAAATAAGTTAGAAAATACTCCCATTAAACTGCCAAAATTTAGTAATCAATGCCGCTAACATTAAAAGAGAAACTTTAGTAAACTTTTTGGGAGTAATATTAGATAAATATTTAGGATGGAGTGATCATATAAAAAGTATTGCCATGATGTATAGGGCTAAACCATTTCTGAACAATAAGTCTTTAAAAAGTTTATATCTTTCTTTCATTCACTGTTATTTGATTTATTGTAATATTGGATTGTCAAGTGCAAACCATGCAAAATTAAAAAAATTGTACAGTAAACAAAAACATGTGTGCTGAATATTATTTGGAGCTGATAAAACTGTACCAAGCTAACCTCTCCCCTCGTATACTTGGCGCAATAAACGTTTATAAAATCAACTTACACGAAGTTTTAATGCTCATGTATAAAACAAAGATAGGACTACCTCCTAAATTATTTAATATTTATTTTAAAAAAGTAGTTCATATATACCCGACAAATTTTCACATGATTGCTACGTTGCACTGCTCATTTTTAGAGGTTTTAAGTTGAAGTTATTTTTACTTCAGATTTTTTTTAACCACTCTTTCGAGCAGGTTGACATGAAATAGAAACCGTTGAAAACGAATTAAAAACCGCATCTTTTTTTCATTTTTTGACCATTTTTCTAAATATTTAAAACCTTCAAATAATGAGGGGGTCCCAAACTTTATGTGGCTGTATCTTTTGAACGTCAAAATATATTTTGATAAAATTTGAAACCTAATTACAATTTATGATGGGATTCAAGATAATATTTTGTTTCTTTTCAAAAATTAATTGCCCTCAACCAGGGGGATGTAGGGGACGTTTTTCAAGGGTATTTCTGCTCTTGTTTGCAAACCGCGTGGTCTGTGCCTAAAATTGAAGTTAATTTTATTTAGAGACTAGAGACTAATTACAAATGATCTAATATCAAACTAATGGCATAAACACGATAATTAGACAAATTAGTCTCAATAAATTAGGTCAATTGTCTGATAATTTGTTTAAATTAAACAATTTGGTAGAGTATTGATTTATAAAATTTATAAAATCTAATACAGAAAATACTAAATAAAAACGTTTTTGTACAAAATGAGTCTGCAAAAAGCAAAATCTCATTCAGAAAATAGGAGATGGATATGTTTCTGTTGTGTCAATAAAGACAAAAAATGTTTATCTTTGGAGAAGAATGATTCATTGATTTATCTGATCAAAGACTTTGTGGACCCTGGATTCAGTCTGAGCCTAAGTTCTCATCCGTCAGGAATATGCGGAAGCTTCAAGACAAACTTATTTTTAAAACAGAAAGGTAAAGCTATTAGTAAAGCTGTGAAGACTTCCTGGATAAATGGTTGTGATCAAATTAAAATTTGGAAAGAATTAAACAAAAAGATGGCAAATGCAATTGTGCTATTTGCTGGTTAGGGCAATGTACTAAAAGTATTAGTACACTTAATCTTTCTGAATTCACCTACGTAGAACCTGAAAACATTACATTCGAAAAAAGAAATTCATTTTGCTCAGAATGCTGTCAAATTGTTGGTCCTGGTATTCGACATCCTTGCAGCAAAAAAAAAAAAAAACTGTTTAAAATCTTCACGCCTTAATTACTTAAAAAAATCAAAATATCGCTGACAAAGATGTTTCTTGTACGCTAAAAATATATCTGTTGTTGGTGCTTGTAAAAAAATAAAACTTGCAACAGGAGGAAAAGGTTCTTCCTGTTAAAATATACAGAGACCGATCACCTATAAGGCATATAAGTAGTGAAACAATCATGAACTTGAAGATAAACCATAATCTTCCAAATTGTGCAGTGTTAGGAATAATGAAGGAGATAAGAAAGGATGTTGGACGATCTGGAATACAGGAGAACACTTATGCTGAAGTTACGAACAGGTCACGCTACTTGAATAGGTTTTACGATGTGAAAAAATGTCAGCTCAAGATCGGTAAAAACTTTTTTGAAAAAGATATTGTTTATTGTACTGACCTATCTATGCTTGTAACTGAAGTTTGTTCCTTCAGAAAAATGGATACTTTTAATTCTGTTGTACGCGTTGGTATTGATGGAGGGTAGGGATCTCTAAAGATTTTCATGAACGTGTTTAACCCATCAGTATTAGATCAATCACGAAACCAGAAGTACACAGGGGTCAACAAAGTGATTATCTTAGACATAGTTCGAAACGTAGAAGAGAATCATCACAATCTGAAAACACTTTTCCAACTCCTTCAACTCAATCAGTTGAAGTTTACCTTGGCTTCTGACCTCAAATTGATTAACATCATCATTGGATTATCTTATTTTATTTATATTTTATATTTTAAGTAAACAATACCTATAAGTTATTTTCTATAATCAAGGATCATGGTGGAAAATACTCGTGTTGCTATTGTGATGGGCCGGTGGATGAAAAAGGAGTTCTAAGGACTTTCGAATCACTAGCAGATGAATTCAAAAAATACCAGTTTGATAAAAAAACCTTGTATAAAGATGCAATATTATAAAAATGTTACTTATCCATGTCTGTTGGATGAGAAATTGACTGAAGAAATTTTCAACATAATTCCACCACCTGAATATCATATTTATGAACACCATGTTAGTAAAATTATTGATATTTTTTTTCACTGATAAAAATCTGAAGGAGTTTCTTGAAAAGAAAACGCTTATCAGGCATGGATATTATGGTGGTATTTTTGATGGACCTAATTGTGCCAAAGTTTTAGGATCATTGGACGAAATGACACTTTATTCTTCAATTGAATATCTGGAATGTATTGAAACCCTGAGGAGGTTTAAAGAAGGTACTTCATTGCTTTTTAAATTTTTTTTAACACTTCTTAGATTGATTTTAATTCAATCAGTACAGATAGGGGACTATTAACCTACCAGTCTAAATAAAATTAGAAGACACGAACATGTTAATACTATTATTCTCAGCAAGTTAATATTTGGTTAAATTTTGTTTGATTTAGTAGCTGAATGCTGTTTTGGGATGAAACCTGATATATCCTTCAAAGAAAAAGTAGACAAGTTTGTGGAGTCCATGCTTCACTTAAAAGTATATGTCCATGATGTATATGCAATGAAGAATTCACTTGGATGGAAGTTTCACATAATCAGGTACCATCTCAAGGAGTATCTCGAAAGGCAGAAAATCCCGCTCGGTATTACATCAGAACAAACATCTGAAGCATTGCATAAAAACTTAAACAAGACACTGAAAAGGTTCGTTCTATCTGAGAAAAGCGTTTATCACGGTGAAAAGCTAAGAGCTATGGTTGTTGAATACAGTTCAACGAGATTGTAAGAAGATTTTTCAAGAATATATTTAGATTGAAAAATACCTATTTCTTTTTCATTTTTGTAACATATTTTAATTTTTAAAATACTGTTTGTGGCATTTCATTTGTCTGTTATCGGAGATTTATTCATGCTTAGTGTGTGTCAGTAGAGGTGGAAAATTTGTTGCATTCCTAATAGATTTTTGACAAGAAGATAATTGCAACTATTATTTTGCTATTATTCATTAAAATGATAATTTTTTGCGAAAAATCACGGCAGTCAGATCACTGGGGCATGAATACCCTTGAAAAATGACTCCTGCATCCCCCTGGTTGAGGGGAATTATTTTTTGAAAAAAAAATTCTTTATCTTGAATTCAAACATAAATTGTAATTAGGTTTCAAATTTTATCAAAATATATTTTGGCGCTCAAAAGATACAGCCACAGAAAGTTTAGGACCCCTCATTATTTGAAGGTTTTAAATATTTAGAAAAATGGTAGAAAAATGAAAAAAGATGCAGTTTTTAATTCGTTTTCAACGGTTTCTATTTCATGTCAACCTGCTCAAAAGAGTGGTTAAAAAAAATCTGAAGTAAAAATAACTTTAACATAAAACCTCTAAAAACGAGCAGTGGTTGTCCCTAAATATAATTCAAAACTAATTTCAAATTCAGTTCAATATCGTGAACTTTATTTGTGAAAAAAGTTTTCTAATAATGCAAATACGAAAAAAGTTAGTATACAACAGTTTAAAAATGAATCAAAACAGGTGTTATTATTTAAATATTTTAACATATCCGATTTTAAATGCTTTTTTTAAACTACAATTAAAATATATAAAATATTTCTCAGAATGTATCAACTTTTTTTCATTAATTAAGTTAGGGTGTTTCCTCTAATCTTAAAAGTTATTGTTGAAATCTAATTTGAACTCTTGAATATTGTTTTATTTTATCTTAACAATCAATGAATGTTATTTATTTTATTTTTATACATATTGGTTTTAATATTTGAATAAATTATACGGTTTTTGTAAATTAAGTACTCTTTTATTTTTAATTTCTCGTTCTTTATTTAAATACTTTATTACAAACTGTTATATATCTTATTTTTATACTTTTCAATAAAAAGTTGTATAGTATACATATATAGTACGGCTCTTGCAAATACGTGCTCTTTAATTTATTTATTTATTGTTTCTTTTTTTTTCGATTTTTCTTGTTTACTTGATCATTATTCTTAACATGAATATCGTTCTTGAAATACTTCTTAAACTTACTGTTATTTATTTTCCTTTTAAATAATTTGTAAAGTATAAATATATTATACAGTTATTGTAAATACGTACGATTGGGGCTCGGTGATAGGACAAAATAATGTCTCCTACTTGCCCTGCCAGTTTTTATTTATATACTTTTAAATTATAAAAGTTATTAAACGGCGAAATAAATAAACAAACAAAAAATTTATTTTTCATGAGCAAAATACTCAAAAAAAATGGCATGACAACCATACATAAAAGTAATACAAAAAACAAGCTTAACTTTTCTTCTTTACAAAAATATACAATGTGTGTATATATATATATATATATATATATATATATATATATATATATATATATATATATATATATATATATATATATATATATATATATATATATATATTAAATGTTGACATCTTCAATAGATTTTATTTGTACAAATATTTTAAAATAAAACTTCTTTTTATGGATTAATTTCTATTTGTTAAAAATATATTTAACCGAATATTTTAATATACTTTAGTATTGCTGAGCGCCATATTTCTTTTTCACAAGGAGAAATTATACACTTATATAATTTCAAGTTATAGATTTTAATATATTTATATTTATTTTACTGGAACTAAAGTGCTATATGTTTTTATAGAAGTACATTTTCAAAATACTCTTCTTTTAATTCAGAAACACTTTTTAAAGCAAATTTCGGCTAACGTAAAACTGAAATTCACGCATCCCTAAATAGTAGTGCTATTATTAATGATATTTTAATACTATCATTACTATATACTTATTTAGCGTAATGGTTGTAAGGAAAATTAATTTCTTGTTGTTGATGTTGTTGTAGACTAAAAATGTCTATTGAAAAAGAAAAACTTTACAAATTTATTTATGAAGGATATTTAAAAGCATTTGCAAACAAACCAAAGCAAAAGTCTCAATAAAAAACAAATAAAATCTAGTCTAAGATTTTATTTGTCTGGTCTAAGATTAAAACAAAGAGCAAAACATTGTCCAAATTAAATGTAGAAGTTGAAAAAAAGTTGAAAGAACTAAAACAAATTGAACTCCGAAATAAAGTTGGTATTTTATCTTACTGGACAAAATCACCGAACCAAGTACCAAATACACCAAAAAAGCGTGCGGTTGAATCTAAAGTCACTTTTGATGGCGTGACTGACGCTACCCCATCAATTACAACAAGTAAAGAGTGTGAAAAAGAAAACTCTAATTTCTCAAATGTTTTAACAAAACAAGCCCCGAATAAAGATCATTCAAAAAATGAAATCTTTATTTTACAAAAAGATAATGCATATCTCACTGAAAAAAGAAAATTTCAACTTGTTGTCACAAGAAGACTACCAAATACAAGGGCAAAAGCAAAAAATTTTGGTAAAAAAAAAACTAAAATCTTGTACTTCGTCAAAAAGCCACACAACGCCAAACAGCAACCAGACTAAAAGTAAAAAAGCTATAGAAGCATTAGATCCAGATATTAGAAAAAAATTGCGTGGAATAAAAAATTCTGCATCAAAAGGTCGACCGCTAGTCTGTTATCAGGACAGTTTAATAAAAGCAATTGTAGATGTTGCCATGAAAGGGTCTGCTTCTGATGATAGGAGAAGAAATGAAATGGTTTGAACTGTAAAAACATTAAATAACTTGGTTGAAGAACTGAAAAACCATGGTTACAATCTCTCCAGATCAGGAGTTTACTTAAAATTACTTCCAAGCAGATCATTAAGCACAGAAGGAAAAAGACAATTTTAAAATTGCACCTGTCCGGTTAATAAGAGCTCAAAATTTTGAGCATAAATATCATAAGTGCCTTTAACAGGGTAGAGAGAAGAATGGCTCCGCTAAGCCGTGACCTAACAGGAACTATACTTCCATTTGATCATTTTGGAAGCCATCTAAATTCAAGAGGAGAAACAACAGACAAAGTTATGAAGAAGGCAAATTTTGCTAAAGCAGGTGAAGTTCTTGTACAAATTTGGTCTAGCACATTCATTGATGGATTTGAAACTAAAGACGAGTACATAAAACCAAACAGTAAAAAAAGTGAACTGTTAAAACATTTTGGAGCAGAGTGGGATGCTAAACATGTCAGAGAAAGTCAAAACTTCCTTCAAATTATAATGATCAAAACTGCTGTGGTCATCGTCGCAGCTTACTGTTTTATCTTATTCCAACTAGTTTTCTTCCGTCATCAATTTCTTTGTTCCAAGAAGAAGATAGTCTTGAATGCAATAATACAAAGAACAACTTTGCATCTCTCTTTTTAAACTTATTATTTTGCAAAACAATTTTTCCCACGACAGTTACGAAAAAGTATCCCAATGGATTGCCATACGACTACTCATGTCCAAGCATTCAAAATTCCTTACAAAAAATAATGTGTACCAATTACAGTTTATATTTTGCCACTATCAAATCAATGAAATAACACTAAACAGTTTGGTCAAGTATTGGATATTCGAATGAGATTCAAAAAATTAGACTTCATTGCCTTGTTGCTCAACGTCTATCTGAACTCATAAGTGTCTTTTTAAATTCGGACAAAGAAACAATTGAGTGGTATGATCAGAACGATGTTGATACCTCTGACCTCAATTGGCCTTCAAAAATTATTGAAGAACATGGAACTCCAATACTTGAAGGTCAAAGTCCGATTTGGGAACAAATTTAGGTTTTAGACAGATATTCATCAATTGTACTTTTTTTTTTAAATAAGCTATTTCAATTAAAAGATACACTATTAAAATTTTATTTTGTCTTTGTCACGTCACACAAGGAGGGGGTGAGGGTTCTTCAAAATGCCACAAAATGTGATATAGGGTAGGGGGGTTTAGAAAAACGACAAAAAAACGACACGTATTATTTGAACAGCGCCTAAAACTGTTCCTTCAATATCGAAAGTAAATTTTCCACACTCTCAGAATAAATGGTGCGACATGTTTATTTTGTAGCAATTGACAAGTACCTTAAAGAAAAAGTTTATCCTGTATAAATTAAGGCTGATAAAGGAAAGAAATCTAATTTTCGAAAAGCTTGCATGAATTTTAGCATTTTATCTGGACAATTATTATACCGTAGCAAAAAGTTAATCATTGCTTGTAAAGATCAACAGCAAAAGAGAATATCTGACATTCATTTTGGTCTTAGTGAAAATTCCAAAGCAAAACCAATGGCCTCGCATTGTGGAAGAGATACAACTTATCACTTATCATGTGCCAGTAAAATCTTTAGCAGATTTTACAGGCACAATAATAAATTCGGCGTAGAAGAGTTTATTCAAAAATGTGATCAATCTCAAAAACATGGTAGAATAATAAGCTCTTCAACTGAACTGCATTTCATTCCAATTGTAAGTAAAGCAATGGAACAAGTTGGAATTGATATTTGTAATTTGCCAGAAGTTGATGGTTTTAAACATTTAGTTGTATGTATAGACTATTTTATAAAATGGTCAGAAGCTCCTAAAAACAAAACTACTGATTCAGTTGCACTCTTTATATATGAAGTAACCTGTCGACACGGGTGTATTAAAATACAAATTAATGATCAAGGAAAAGAGTTTGTAAATGAAGTCAGCAAAAATTGCATACAATGACAGAAACTGAGCAAAGGGTAACTTCTGCTTATCATCCCCAATCTAATGACTTATGTGATCGTCAGAATAGAGCTATAAAAGAAGCATTAGTTAAAGTTCTTGATGAAAAAGCTCTGGAATGGCCCTACATTATCGAATGAATATTATTTGCACATCGTGTTAGTAAGCACATTTCAACAAAATATTCACCATTTTTTCTATTATATAATTGAGAACCTACTTTACTTAAAGATGTTAAATACAGATTGGTTGATATTAAAAAAGTATGACATTGAAATTTTTGACAGAGAAACTTTTGATGCAGTTCTTACTTCTTTTATTTCTTTAAGAGAAGAAGATTACTATACCTCATTCAAGAACATTCAAACTGCTCAAAATAAACAGCAGAAAGATTATAATAGACGTTATCAAGCAGTTCATTTGATTAGAATTAGTGATAAAGTTTTTTTTTTAAATCAAAAAAGGTAAATGGAAAAGGAGGAAAATTTTCAATTAAATAGCTTGGTCCATATATAAAGTACATTCAATTTCTAAAAACAACTTGTGCACTTTGGTTAACCAAAAAAATACTACTCCAAAGAAAAAATACTACGTTACTTTGCTTAAACCATACATTGATAAAAATAAAAAGTCATAATATAATGGTATGTTGAGTTCTTTTGTTGAAACTGAATAGAAAGTTACAAGTTTATGGTGCATGTTATTTAAAGAAGTTGTTGAAATGATATTGATTAGTGCAGTGAAAACATCCATTAATGTTACATAAACATATCTATCGTTGTATCATACCTGTATGAACTTTAAAAACATTTTGCAACAAAATGTTTTTAAATCTCATAAAAGTTTCTTCCGTGTATTTTCTTTAAATTTTGAGATCACGAACTCTCAAGTTTAATGCAACGGAACAATAAAATAAAAGTATTCAAAAGTTATTACAAATATTTGGACCCTTTAATGGAGTTGCAGCTCGCTTGATGTGTCAATGATGAAAAATGGAAATCTGCATGGATTATCATTTGCGCAGAAAAACATTCATGGTTTACAGTTAAACAAACATTTTTGAAATCACATCAAGTAATCAATTCAGTTGAATCAAAAAAACCTAAAAAACTAAGGTTAAATTTTCCAAATCTTTATCATCTTAAAATTGAAGATAAACAGATTTTGTTGTCTCGTAATTCGTGGCTAAATGATCACATCATGGATGCTGTCCAAATGCTTATTTGTAAACAGCTAGGACCAATTGCAGAATTTCAATCTATACTAAATCCTCAAAAATGTTCAAATAATCCATACCAGCCAGTCAATAATGAACATATTCCACTGAACAGTCTTTATAATTCACTAAATCCTATGAATTCCTGAAATCTTTGAAATGTGTTTAGTCTTTATATAAAAACAATGCTAATAATAATGAAGACTTGCTTATAACTTTTCTGCCAGTACAAAAACAAATAGATGATTTTATTTGTGGATTGTTTGCTGTTGCCTTTGCAGCCGAATTATTAGCAGGTAAATCGCCTATAGAAACAAACTTTGATGAATTAAAAATGCGGGGACACTTGTTATCATGTTTAAAGTCTCAGCATCTTTCACCATTTCCTCAAAAGAATTTTTTTGTGTGTGAATAAATATTGTATTCAAACGCAATAGTTACAATTATATAACTTTATAAATTGTAAATATTTACTTTTACCTATTAATTATTTATTGTAGCAAAATCGCAGGCCAAAAATGGTTATGGGTTCCAGTTATAGCATTTTTTTAGAAAAGAAAAATTAGGAAGAAATTTTTAATAAGGGATTTTCTCATATAATTCCAAGGAATCATAGGGATTCTAAATACTACAAGGTATAAGTGTTTAAAAAAGAAACAAAAAATTTAACAATGGGAAACCCTATACAATGAGCTAAAAAGGGTTAAGGCGAGTGGTTTTTTTTTTTTTTTTTTTTTTTTTGGGGGGGGGGCGAAGAACCCATTAGCAAAAAACAAAATTTGGAGGTGTCACGGTATTTTTAATAATACTTTTGAAAACTTTAAATGAAGTAAAATAACACAAGATACATCCGCTTTTCAATGTAAAAATACTGTAAAACCATTTGTTTTTTAACCAATGTTGTTACGCTAATAATTATTTAATCAGTACGCATCAGAGAGATGCGACGCGCTACCTCAAGTTCAATGTTATATTTATTTATATGCTTCAAATTCAACTTTAGGAGAGTACTTTTATCCTGGTATTTATATTCTAGGAAATAAATGCTCCCGTGAGTATTTACTAACGAGAGTAATTTTAGACTGCTTACCGGTTTTGGTTTTCCGCCAAGTATAAGAAACTACCGGTCTTACCAAAAAGCGGGGTGGATGAAAATGCACGAATTAAACAGTGTGCAACGATATCCGTTTTAAAATATTTTTTTCTGAATAAAAATAAAGTTGGAGGCAGATATCTATTTACTTTCCAATTTTTTTAAGGTTTTGTAAGTTATTTGGAAAAATGTAAAAAAAAAAGTATAAAAATTTTTTTTGAAAAGATAATAATTTAAGTAAAGTTTACACAAATAAAAATTGTAATATTTTATTTTGATACTGTACATTAAGTTATTCATTTTAGAAATAGTTGGCATCAATAACAACATCATTTTATGTAATTCTCAAGGCTGGTTATTATGTAATTCTCAAGGCTGATATTTTCCAACTTACCAGATTTGATTGTCAACTATTACCAATATAGGAAATATTTTTTAGACCTATTTGACTCAATAATGACTAACTTACTCAATAACAAACTTTCTAAATAAAAATACATTGAAAATTATTTGCAACTATCCTTAGATGCCTATTTACTTGAGCAAGCCGATTAATACTCTTATAAAGGAGGAACTCTTTTATTTATAAGATCTAAACTACAAGTTGAGAACTGACCTCTAAATCAACAAACCAAAAGAATTAAAGTCAACCTTTATTGAAATAATTCTGTCATCTGAAAAAAGTATAATTTTCGGATGCATCTATTGTCACCCTTGTATGTGCATCACTGAATTCAATGACATTTAATTACAAACTCTAATAGACAAGTTATCAATAGAAAATAAAAATATTATTCTTTTAGGTAACTTTAATATCAACCTCTTAAATTATTATCTATCTAATGAAGTATATGCCTTTCTTAACTCTATGTGTTCTAACTCTCTCTATCCACTTATCATTATACCAACAAGAATCACTATACAATCTAAAACACTCATTGATAATATTTTTGTAAACTTCTTCCCTTCAAATCTTTAATCAGGCAATCTAACACTATCTCTTGCTGATCATCTCATCCAATTTATTGTCTTGTCATGTAAAACCAATAAATCTATTCGCAACAAAACATATCGTCGCTCCTTTAAAAACTTTAATCAAAGTTTTTTAAATTTCTTGATAATCTGACAATAGATTGGGATCCTGTAACCAAAGAAACCAAAAACAGCACCAATAATTCTCTCTCAAAATTTTTAGAACTCATTAACAAGGCACTTGACCATCATGCACCTTTTGTACTGGCTACCATTAAAGAAAAAAAAACCTCATCCAAACCGTGGATAACCGTTGGCATTATTAATTCCATAAATATGAAGAATAAACTTCATACAAAGTACATCAAATGTAAACAGGAGCTCTTAAAACTGAAACTCTTCAACTGATTCAAACATTACAGAAATAAAATAAGCAACCTAACCTGTGTCTCAAAAAAAGCATATTACTCTAAATACTTTAATGAAAGCGTTAATGAACTCAAAAAAACTTGGATTGGAATAAAAAACATAATAAATATAAAAGTAAATAGTAATAATACTATAGAAAGTTTACTTGTAAATAATCAGACTATTACTGGCAAAAAGCAAATTGCTAACTTATTTAATGATTATTTCTCCTCAATTGCAGACAATCTATCATCAAAAACCAGACAATCTATCATCAAATACCCAGTTACACCACAAGAAATAAAACATTGTCCACAATGAATCCAAAAAAGAGCACAGGTCCCAACAGCATTCCCACAAATATACTTATCTTAGCATCAAAAGAACTTAACAGCTATAATTAATGAATCATTTAAATCTGGAACATATCCTGACCAATTTAAAATTGCTAGGGTTATTCTAATCTTGAAAAAAAGCTCAAACACAAATCATCTTAATTATCGAACAATATCACTACTATTTAATATTAGTAAACTGCTGGAAAAATTTATGTATAAGAAATTAGAAAGTTTTTTAAGCCAGCACAATTGTTTATATAAGCTTCAGTTTGGATTTTGCAAAAAATATTGTACTAACCAAGCACTCATAGACATAACCTAAACTATACGCGAAGCTTTAGACAATAACACATTTAATTTTGGGTTTTTTATTGATACAGAATCTTGGAATTCTGTTATTAAAGTTAATTCATTATGGTATCATAGGAGTTGCTCATGGTTTAAGTCATATCTCTTGAACCGTTCTCAATTTGTTACAATTTCTGATACCTCTTCTTATACCAAATCAATATCTGAAGGTGTTTCCTAAGGTTCCATTCTTAGCCCTCTCATTTTTCTTATCTACTTAATTCTTAATGACTTAATGACTACATTAATGACATAAAACACATGCACCAAGTTCTCAAAAACATATCATTTTGCTGATGACACTAATGTCCTAATTACTGAAAAATCACTTAAAAAAATAAATCAACACCTTCATTATGACTTGGCTGGCTTGGTTCAATGGTTAAGATCAAATGAAATATCCCTAAATGCTAAAAAAACTGAAGTAATTCTATTTAAACCACACTCTGTGCAAATTCATAAATAGTTAAATTTCAGAATCAGTGGCCTTAAGTTAAATCTTGTTAGTCAAATAAAGTTAAATCTTGTTAGTCACAAGTTAAATCTTGTTAGTCAAATAAAGTATTTAGGAACAATGTTAGATGAAAATCTTTCCTTCACCCACCAACTGAAGCAGACTGCCCTTAAACTCATTCGTGCAAATGGAATGTTGGCAAAGATCAGGCATATAGTTAGCTACGAGACTCTCGCAAATATATGTTATGCTATATTATACTCGCATATGCTTTATGGTTGTCAGATATGGGGGCAAAATCAGTCAAAGTATACAAAGATCATAGAAAGCCTTTAAAGCAAATCACTTAAAATATTTAATTTCCAATCTAATAGATTTGCCTCTAAAATCCTCTACAATCTCTCAAAAGTTATGAGTCTAAAAGATCTAATATTCCTACTAAATTACACACTTGTATGGGACAGTTTGCATAATAACTTACCAATAAGCTTTTAATAGTTATTATAAATTTGTTAATAAAAGTCATTGCCATAATCTTAGATCAGCATCATGTAACAATCTTGTAATACCTTTAAAGCAAACACTTAAGTATGTCATTATTTCCATTAAATGTTTCATTAAATCATGGAATTATCTTCACTCTGAAATAGGGTTGCCAGATGTCCAGTTTTTACAGAGGAGAACAAAGTAAAAAAATTTATTTTTACGGGTTTGGCGCAGTATCCTCTTCCGTAAAAACCAGACATCTGGCAACCCTACTCTGAAATCAAGAGAGCGTATCTAAAAAAAGGAAGTAGAGCTCTCTTCATCAACAAAGTCAAGGAATTTATCCAAGATAAAAATAATAAGTGAAGCTTCTGCTTTGTTATTTATCTCAATAATTGTTTTTCATGTCATTTTGACCTTATCCTTTGTACCTGTAAAATTCAAGTTGTATCTCTTTTCTTAAATAACATGCTATTCTTTGTTACTGTATTGTTATCGTTCTATTTAAAAGCCTGTTATTTATTATTTTTAGCTTCTTTTTTTTTTTTAGAGTGCCTTTTTTTAAAATTATTTTTAGTGTTTTGTTTTTGTTTTTTATTATTATTATTTTATTATTATTATTATTATTATTATTATTATTATATTATCTGATGTTATTCATGTACTAGTAACATGTTATACATTTTGTCAAATTTATAATGAATATTTGTAGGTAGTCACATTTTTGTCAGTTAAATTACTGTTTGTGACTGATCCTAACTTTGTATTTACTTTATAAAGTGAAATAAAGCATTTTTCTCATACATTTCAAAGTGCATAACTTTGACAATTTATACACTTTGTATAAATTTTATAGATATACTCTACTTTCCATGTTGCGAAAAGTAGAGTATATCTATAAAATAGATTAATAATAAAAAATTTTATTTTTTTCTTTTTTTGCATCGTTTTTTAAAATTTTAGGTCTGCGTTTAAAAATCTGAAAAATCTGTGGTAGTAAATATTAAAGGTAAAAAAAGAATATATGAATACTTACTGAATGCAAACTAGACGATTTTGATTAATTTATCTATGTTTAGGGCAAAGATAAATGGCTGCTCTAAAAAATATGGTAAATTTTTGTATAAAACAGCAAAAAGTGGTAATTTGCTTCTATCCTGTGATAACAAAACACATGATACATTCATCTGGAGGGCAAATGAGTTCCTCTGCTGAAAAATATTCTGCATTAAGTTTCGATGAATATCAAAGTTTAAAACGTTCGTTAAGAACTAAACAGCGTCTATCTGGAATTCCATTTGCATTTACTGGTTTAACTATTTCTTCTATGGCTACAGCTTACTTGGTTCCTGATATGTTTGATGCAACGCCAGAAAATGTGCAATTAATAATGGGACTTGACCCAATAGTCTTTTGTGGAATATGTGGTGTGTCATCAAGTTTTCTTGGATATGTTTTAGGAACTAATTTTTATAAATTGATTTGGATTTTAATGAATAAAAATGAGGCAATGCGTTTGCAAGAAAAAGATAAAGATTTCTTAAAACGACTTGAAAAGCATAGATTTAGTCAAGATTCAAAGTTCGAAGATGATTATTATGGTGAATCTATTAAAACTCTTAGTGATTATCGTCAATGGGTTCGAACTCAACAGCGTAAACGTGAAGCAGCTGCAAAGTTTAAAATAATGGATTCTACAAAGTTAACATAAAAAAAAAGTTTATCTATTAATACTAAAGTATGCTTAACGATCTATTGTTTTTTATCTATAGAAATATTTTTAAAAAAGCTGGTTAAAAATTAGGGGAATTTTATTTTTCAATTTTAATTTTTTTTTTTTTTTTTTTTAGATTTCTTTATTATCAAAAGATATTATTTTGTATTCTTTGTTTCCTTTTTTTGTTTTTTCTCACTAATACATAATGAATTAGTGAGAAAACTTTTCGAAGTAATGCATTAAGTTTAATTACATGGCTATTTGTAATGTAAGCTGTGATGTAGAATTGTTTTTTGTGAAACATAAAAAGCCTTTTTTTAATTATTTGAAAGTAGTATTGTATTTTCATATTGTGCTATGTACTATGTACTAACCACTTAAGTGTTTACTCTTAAAGTTTCTTAATAACAAACAACAACAAATATTTTTGTTGATTTTGCTGTTACCTAAGTTAGAAACTTGAATAAATGTTTCAATTATTCTTTATAATAGATAAGTACAGGAAAATGTTTTCAAAAAGTTGATTATTATTTGTTTGTTCTTTTCTTTTGAAACAAAGAAATTGATTTTTTTTATTTATAAAGCTACTCAATTTTTGATGTTGTTATCTTTAACTTTTTTTTTTTATTAAGTTGTACCCCCCCTCCTCCTCTGAACCCTATAACTCTACAGTATATTTATATGTACACTATAATACTCTACTATACTTGTGTTATCTCTTTTAGATATTTAAAAGTGTTTTCAAATCTTTGTAATAAGCAATAATTTTTGAGCACTTGTGTTCTTGAAAGCTATTTAGAACCTAATGTAGCAGTATGTCATCTCTTGATCCATCTTTTGAAAATAAACTGCTTTTATCAAGCAACCAACATAAATCATTTGAAGATGGATCATCTGATTACAACAGTTACTTAAATATAAATGTTCAACAGTGCCCTACTTGTTTAGGGAAAGGAAAACTGACACAGAGTAAGATGATTTTATATTTATGTTTACACTTTAAATATTTGTAAGATAATATACCTAATTGGAATTATGTAAAAACTAGACCTTTGTATAAAATTGAATAAAAACCAAACCTTTGTATGTTGACTTTTTTTTTTTTATTCAAACATTGATTCACAAATTTTTTTTCATTAGTATATGAATCATATAAATTGAATTGTAGCCTGAAAGTAAGACAATATTAGGTAAATTTGCTTTGAAGAGCTATAGATATGTCTAGCATTTAAGTATATATAAATATTTTAGAGTTCAGCTTTTAAGGAGAAAAGTTGGTTGTTTAAGGAGAAAAATTGTTGAAAAATTATACTTTCGTGGAAAATATATTTTTCAACCACAAGTATCATATTTAAAAATTACTTTAGTAACTTTTTAACCTTTAACTTTTTATCTTTTTATCTGAAAATTTATTTTAAAAATAACAGTTAATGATAAATATATATTTTTTCTTGTTTTAAAGAATACATTTTTTTTAAGGCTATCTATTGTCAACAGAAAAAAAATTTGCATATGTGTTAAGGCTTGGGTAGAAGCATGCTATTCTTTCCAAACTATAAAAATGTCTTGATTTTTATATATATATGTATATATATATATATATGTGTATGTATATATTTTTTTAATATTTTGGCTATAACCAAATCTTCACCTACTATTAATGAACTTGTTATTCAGTTCTAATTGGTGTTCATTCTAAGATCAATTTTTAAACTGAATAGTAATGGAAAATTTTTTGTTTAAAAGCATTTTCAAAACTAAAAAATTTCGAAAAAAATGTATTGACTATAAATAATAAATTAATAAAAAATAAATATATAAATAAACAAATAAGTAATATGCTAAACAAACATAAAAAGTAGCAAAAAAAGAATTTTCTTTAACATGTTTGGAAATTTTCAAAGTTTTGAAATAAAGTTTTGAAACAATTCATTTTAAATTTTGAAAAAATTTAATAAAATAAAATTATTAAATTTGAAAAAATAAATTTAATTTTAATAATATTTAATAATAAATTTGATTTAAACATAATAAATAAATTGAAATTAAAAGTTTATAAAAAACAGAAAGTAGAAAAATTTCAACTTATCTGGTTTTTTATCTTAAAAAAAAAAGTTATTTCACAAATGCAGTGAAAATATTTTTTACAACAATTAATTACTGCTTTAATGTTTAAAAAAGTTGAAAAAGTTTTGGCATAATGTAAATAGCTTAACGCATAGGTGAAATTGCTATTTCATGCGTAAAATCACAGGGCGTAATGCTTCTTAATATTTTTTTAAAGGAAACTACAATAATGGTAAAAATTTAGTGTAAAACCTTTGTCTGTCCAGACATAATCAAAAAAGATAAAAATTATTTGACAACATTTCTTAAAAAGTGTCAGTTGCTTCAAAATGTAGCAATTATAATTGTCCTTTATTTTTATTATTTTGATAAAAAAAATTGTATTTGTGTTTGAAGTTCGAAATTGAAGCTACTTGAGCTCGAATGTCATTATAGCAGCTTATGTTTGAAAATGTTTAAATTTGTTTTCCTTCAATATTAAACCCCAAAGTATAATAATATATTTAAAAGGAGTTGATATAACTGTTTTTTTAACTATGTTTTTAATATTTGTTAGGTTATAAAATGTATACCTAAATAATGTTGACTGTTGGTTAAAGCTATTGTTATACACCTTTTTGCGTATACTTCGTGCTATAATAAAGGCTTTTATCATAACTGGTTCTACCAGTTATGATAAAAGCCTTTATTAGAAGACATCATCAGCTATCCGAGAAATTTGGTAGAAACCTCAAAAGGGTCAGGGCTGCAATAGCAGAACAAACAGTCACAGAATACTTTGATAATTTAGATAATGAAACAGAAAATGTACAAGCAGAAAACATTTGGTATTTTGACGAGACCAATTTAACAGTTAAACCTGGGGAAAAAATATGTATTTTGAAAAATGGAGTAAAATACCCAGAAAGAACTATCAATAGTTCCAAATCAACAATTTTGTTTATGTACTGTGGTAATGCAGATGGAGAATTGCTTGCTCCTTATGTGGTCTATAAGGCGACGCATTTTGGACCACATGGACAGAAGATGGCCCACCTAGCACAAGGTATAATCACTCCAAAAGTGGATGGTTCGAAAATAACTCATTTGAAGATTGGTTTGTTAGTTTGCTACTACCAAGGCTAAAAAGGCAATCTGGGCAGAAAGTTGCAATAATCTTAGTAGTCACATTAATGTCAATATTTTAAAGCTTTGTGAAGTCAACGATGTTCACTTTATTGGGTTTCCACCAAATTCAACACATCTTACCCAACCACTGGATGTTGTCTTTTTCAGGCCAATGAAGATGTCACGGAGAAAAATATTATCAGAATGGAAAGCGGGTCCTGGAAAATGTGCAACCGCTTAATAAAAGCACTTTCCCATCTCTATTAAGTTGCCTTCATAAATCAGTTCAAGCTAATTGTGCAGAAAATATAATGTCTGGTTTCAGAAAGACAGGTATATATCCTCACAATCTCACCTTTTCTGCAAATGATTGTTTCCCTATGGAGATCGAATGTGAATGTCAATCAATCATTTCTTGACTTTTTGAGAAGATCAAGAAATGCTGATATTCCCACTACAAAATGTGTGAGAAGAATGTTGAATGTTCCAGCAAGAAAAAGTATAGGATCAGAAAATGTCATTAAAACAGATGCATTAAGAACAACTAAAGGAACTACCAGTGCTACTTAAAGAGATAGAAATAAAAGAATTTTATTTCTATCTCTTTAAGTAGCTCAAAATCTAACTACAGAACAAAATGATGACAGTTCAGATAGTGAAAATGAACAAGCTAATTTAGTTGCAGACGATGCTATTAAAAGTAGCAGAACAAATAGTAGCGATGAGAATTCATCTGCCAATAACAACATAAGTGAAAGTTCAGGTATGGATACACTGCAAACAACCACTATAAGAGTTAGAAGTTACTAGAAGAGAAAAGATGAAGTTTGTAGAGCAAGATAACAATTGACAGACGACTTAAAAGATTGCAAATTATATGAATCAGGAAAGCAGGATGAATGAAGCAGATTCCAAAGAACTGATGTTTAAGAAAAAAAAATAGATGAATAAGAGTTTTTGGAGCAGTTAGGAACAGTCACAGAAAAGGAAGAGACTAAATTGAATGACAAATGACACAAAAATGAATTTTAGTAGATGGCACAAGAGACGCTAGCTCTTTAGAGCAGTGCCTATTATAGTATTTGCAGAAAAGAAAAAGAGAAGCAACATTACAACAATGTAATAATGGTTGGAGGTTGGCTGCAAGAGCAGCTTTAACTATGTTTACAATGCATTTCTGCGTCTTATTTAAAAGAGAAAGGTCATCATTGGAAGATCCGCCACAGATATGGCAACAATATTCCATACAAAGATGGATTTGAGATTTAGAGAGATAAAGATTATAATCCGAAGTAAAAAAGTGTCGAGCACAATAAAGAGATCCAGCCTAATCAGATGCTAATTTTTCAATGGATTTGATATATGGTTTCCAAGAAAGATTGGAAGTAAGAGTTAATCCTAGAAGATAAACTCATCGAGTTCATTACCTTTCATCAATATCAGAAGATCTAAATTATTGCAATAACAATTGGCTGAAAAAAATTGAGTTTTATCTGAATTAAAGTTCACCAGCCACTGTGAGCCCCATGCTGTAGCAGAAGTGAGATCCTTTTCAAGCTCAGATGCCCCAAGCAATCAGAGAGTGTTGGCTTCTTATCAAGAAAATAATAAATGGTAGTGTCATCAGCGAACAATGCCACCTTAGATGTGAGAATTTCTGGGAGATCAATAATGTAAGTTAAAAAGAGAGTAAGGATAAAGATTGAACCTTGAGGAACACCTAAAGTTACAGGATATGAAGAAGAGTGCTGTCCATCGTGAACAAATTTTATACTACGATTGGAAAGGAAGGACTCCAAAAGATGTTACCAGATACACTGTACTCTAATCTTAAAAATATTACCAGATACACTGTCAAAAGAAAGCTTATGGAAAAGACCAACATGCCAAACTTTATCAAAAGCTTTAGAAATATCAAAGTGATACCCTTAACCTTTCCACCACTATCTAATGCACAATTAAACCTATCGATTATTACTGTTAGCAAATCAGCTAGAACAAGAAGATCAAAATCCATGTTGATGATCAGAAAATAAGTTATTAGATTCAAGATGAGAGATTAAGTGTTTGTTAATTAAAGATTCAAAAACCTTGCTTATAATAGGAAGAAGACTAATGGGACGGTAGTTAGACAAATCAGATTGCTCTCCAGAATTTTTGAAAAGAGGGATAACAGATGCCACTTTCTAGCAGGCTGGAAAACAAGACTCTAATAAGCGCTTGTTAATTAGTTTTGAAAGTATTGATGACAGCTCCAGAGAACACTTCTCCAAGACTACAACAGGTATGTTGTCTGAACCACAAGCTGTAGAGTCTTAGCAGGAAATCACTTTTGATACAGAAGCTGGAGTGATACGAATTTCAAGCAATGGATTAACCTGTTTGACGGCTATATTAGGTAGAACGCAACTAGTGGAATCAAGAAATAATATTGATGAAAAGTTCTTAGCAAACAATTCAGCTTTGTCTTTAGGTGAGGTGACAAAGTCTGAACCATACAAGAGAGGTGGAATAACAGATTTGCCTTTTTTATTGATACTATTAGAGATTCTCCTTAAGTCACGAGAGCCTAGTTTTTGTGATGAAATGCAAGATTTTATGACATGAGAATAGCGAGCTTTGATGTTAGGCAAAACCTTTTTACAATGGTTTCTAGCAGTAATAAACAGACGTCTGTTTTATGGAGAATTGTTTTGCTGATAGATATGGAAGTAACGGTTTCAATTGGAAATTGCAGCAGCACAATGCGAGGAAAACTATGGAGAAGAGTGAGGCTTGACCTGAAATCGACAAGAGGAAATAAACGATTCCATGCCAGCCTGAAGTTATGTAAGAAGCACATTTGTTAGCAGGAAGACAAAAGATTTCTACGCAAGGACCATCACGAAGATAATCCTAAACACTAAGATCACAAGATGAGACAGCCGAACTCAAATTAGTCTCACAAAGAGCAAGTAGGTCTGGTAAACTTTGCAAGAGATAAGACTCAACAGAAGAATCTCTGCTTTTATAAACCATTTTAAAAACTGCTAATGGTAATTAGTTAACAACTAATGTAAACTAATGCACGAGAGCTAATGTTATTAGCTCTCGTGCACAGCTGTTTAAATTAAATACTTAATGCAAAGAACACAGTTGCTCTATGAAACACTACTATAAAAATTACTAATGTTAGCAAGCCTTCCCAGGAGGCGTGTAAAATAATTTTTTTAGATTAACTGGCCACAACAGTTCACATCTTTAAACTTATAAAGCGTTTCAATAATTTGCAGCAAAAAGCTAAACTTGTTTACTAAAAAAACTAAACAACTCTCAAATAAGGAAACAAAATTATAACGAAATATCATGTTTAATTATATAAACTAGAAAACTTATTAATTAAAAATAGTAAATTTAAGAAAAAAAGTTTTTTATAAAATTTTTATACAACTTTTTCATTCTTTTTTTTTTAGAGTCGTTGTTGAAAAAACATCTTTTATAATGATTTAACAACAATTGAAAATTTTGATATGCAATTTATTCACAATTTTTATCAGCCCATATAGTTAATAAACTAATTTGCTATGTACGCTAGAACTATAAGAAAATTTGTCAATTTTTTTGCTTACGTTTATTGATTTTATTTATTTTTACTTCTTTTCGCTTTTAAAAAAGATTTTGCTATATTTGACGTTTTTTGTTAATACTATTAATATAATAGAAAAATAAGAAAATAAATTGCTATTTATTTGTAAAAAATATTATTTGATTAATAAATTTTGTTAATGATGGAATAAATTAAATAAAAGAATAACATAGTTTCTTTAATAAATGTATTTACTGCATTTGATGCATGTATGAAATTGTTTCTTTTATATTGCCCAATTTCCGATGTTAATAGGAATTACTAGAGATAATGAACATAACAATTGCTATGTTAGAAAAAATGTATTTAAAAACTTAAAAAACTTAAACAGGCTACTAAAAATTTCGTTAAGAAAAATCAGTAAATTAACAATGCACAAGCCCACTAAATTTTGTAGCATCATTTCATTTTTTTTTAATAAAAAACGTTTAAAAAAAAAAAAAATTTCACAAATAAATAGCAATTTGTTTTCTCGCTTTCCTGTCCATTGATAAAAACAGTAAATTTTAGCAAAGACATTTGAAGTACAAATTTAAAAACTCTCTGTGTTTCTAACGCAATTTATAAAGTATTTTCTTTATATACTGACTGGAAAAAGTTGCAAAAAAATTATATATCAAAAAATATTTTTATTTTTCGTTATATTCTTATCTACTTTCTTCCTCGCCTTGTATCAATTTTGGTATTGGAAAATAACAAACGCCCTAAAAATAAAAAAACAAAAACAGTAAATATTTAGGTATATTATTTTTTTGACAAAAATTTTCTTTTTTTTTATTATTAATTTTTTTAGCTTATTTTATTTAGGTTTGCTATTTCCTATAGTCTTCAGTTCTTTTCTTCGAGAATGCTGATTTATTCTCTAGTTTCTTATAGCTTTATTTTCCCGCTAATTTTTAAAACACTAATTATATAAAAACGTGGTCAAGTTGTCTAAAATTTATGAAAAGGTTAAATTAAAGAAAAAAAGAAAGAGTTGGAAGATAATGTTTTTTTAGGTACGTACAAAAATTTTTATGTTAACAACATTAATTAAAAATTACATTAAGTGTGGTTATACAAGGCGTGCAATTGCACTCGCTTCCCGGCAAGGCTTGAATGTAATGTAAAAGAAGGTTTTCACTAAATATATATATTTTTAGAATTTTATTATAGAAAATAAAACTGCTAACTTGCAAATAATAATTTTAAATTTATCTATAAATTATTTATTCATTTATTATAATTTGCAGCAAAAATTTATGAGAAAATAAATAAGATTCAAAGAAAAGAAAAACAAAATACAGTTAAAAGAAAAAATGTTCTTAATACAAAAATTGTTATATATACAATAAAATAAGAACTTTAATTGTTTATGTTAAAAGGAATTTCACCACCAGTAAAATGAAAGTAATCTAAATAAGTGAAGCAAAAAAATTAATTTATATATTTTACAGATTCATCAGTGAAGTGAATTAAAGTAGCATATTGTAAACAATAAAACCATTTAAAACGCATTTTCAAAATTTAAATGATTTTATGAAATTTTAGTAATGCGTTTTACTAAATTGCATTCTGATTTTTGTTAAGCTGTTTTTTAAAACTCTGATTTTTTTATTAAACTGTGTCAACCATTTTAATCTGATTTTTTTTAATTGGACAACCCATGACCAGCAAGAATTTAATTTGGGATATTGAAATAGCAATTTTAGTTATTTTATTGGCCAGCCATTATTTTCTGCGCTGAATACCGTGCACGAGCGATGAATGGTAGTAACCAGTTTGTTAATTTTGGTCGCCTACCCACTTTATAAGTTGTGCCTCGCTATTTTTATAAAACTTTTTGCATTCAGCATTCTCGTATATTCAAGTCGTTTTTCGTTATAGGACTAAGTGTAGTCAAAAAATAATTTGCATAAATGAAAGTAATATTGTAAACTATTGATAACATTCACTTTTCTATTTTCAGATAAAGCTCATGCCAACATATACACCATTAGGTTTTTTACTTGAATTGAGCACTTATTTTATTTAAAAAATAGGCGCTCTTTTTTACAACTACAATGTAATGACTATTTTAAAAAAACAATTTACAAATACTTTAAAACTTTTTGCTTTTAATGTATTGTAATTATAAGGATCTTATTTGATACAGGAGCCTGGAAACTATTGATTTTTTGAAAGTATTTTAAAGTATCGCGTTGGAACTAAATTTAATCTTAAACCGCGCTCAAAATTATTTAAACTAATTTGACAAAGTTTATTAATAGAATTTAATTCAGTTTTTGAAAAAAGATTATATTTCCTTATATTTTATTTCTTAAAACAATCTTATATTTAACATAATCTTTTATTTGTTTATCACAATTTAATTATTTTAATTTTTACATATTTAATGTAGTTTTTTTAATAAAGATTATTAACAATTTATAGATAGATATTATCAGTTACCAAGAAGGTATTTATAAATGTAATTTATGTTCATAAATGTATTACGTCAAAAGAACTTCACATGTTTTGAATTAATAAGAAACAAAAATTTTAAATACATTTGTAAAAAGAATTCTCTTAAGCAAAAGCACTTTTTCCTTTTTCTAAGAAAAAGTTTTAATTTTGCTTTTGCATATTATAATCTAGATAATCTATCATGGAGAGATGTTTTACATATTGAATTAGTTAGCAGATAATTAAAAAAAAAACTTCTTTAATAAAAATTGTGAATCTGTTTTACATTCTTTTTAAACCAAATTTTTTATTCAACATTTTGCTACTTTTACATTTCTTCAAAACTAAATTAAAATTTTTAAAATCATATTTAATTTAAAGTTTTTTAACATTAAAGTGTTTTTTATAAAACATGTTGTTTCTTTAAAAAATTCTCAGTTGCATTTAAATGATTTTTTTTATGACCTAATATTTCTAAATAAACATTACATAAACGTTATTAAAAGATTATCTAAATGTTCCAACTAAAATTTTTTTTTTGCCTAACTGAACGCTTTCAACGTTTACATTCGGGGATGCAGATTCCCAAAAGGACTACGGCTTTATATCTCTATTTTTTCCTGGTCTCATATTTCCAGGATCTCTGAACATTTTGTTTGACTTATGATCTGCAATATAAAGAAAACTCATGAAATTTAATGACTTGAAATATATTGTTTATTAGGCGGAGTCCTGGAGTCCCGGAGTCCTTGCCACCATTATACCTAAGGACTCCTGGTTCAGGCTGTAACACAGTTAATGAAGCCTTCGGCAGCAGGCTATTTCAGTGTGACGTAACCATGCTTATTTAAGCATGCATTTGCAGTATATATATATATATATATATATATATATATATATATATATATATATATATATATATATATATATATATATATATATATATATATACACCCCTTGGAATTAGGAAAAATATGGTTGGCAAAAAATGCCAACTTAAAACCATTTTAGGTTGGCATCAGGTCAACACAAAATTTTGAATAAAGGTTTGACAAGTTGGCATGCGGGCGTTCCATGGAACTGACAGAAATACATACGCCAAGTTTGCCAACTTATCTTTCAAACGTTAATGCTTGCTTAAAAATTTGAAAAACAAACATAAGTTTTGGCGATTATATTTGATTTTGCCGATATATTATTTTAATTATTTTATTTATGATTAAAAAAATATTGAACAAAAATGTTGAGCGTGTAACTTGGCCACCAAGTAGCCCAGATCTAAATTGCATTGAAAATCTTTAGACTTGGCTTGATAAAGAGATTGCCAAGAAAGCACCAAGAAGCCTTGAGGAGTTGTGCAATATTTTACCAACAATACTTGGAAATGTTACCAAGCAAATTTTAGAGAGCTTAAAAGACTCAATGCCAAATCCTATAAATGAGTGCTTAAAAATTCATGGTAGAATTACGCGGTATTAAGTAAAAATTACCGCTTTTTGTTCTGTGGCTCTTAACTTTTTCCAAATTTTTTTAAAATAAAAATTACCTATAAAACTTTAAATACATTTTATGTTTGTTTAAAAGTTCTTTTCATTATTTTTTTAATTTTATTTTGTTTGTTTATTTTCTAAAAAATTTTATTATTTTTTTCTTACCAGAAAAGTATATTCAATCAAATAAAAATTTAAAAATAAAAATAAATTATGAATTTTTTTAATGCTGATTCTTAACTTTTTCAAAATACTAAGTATATATATATATATATATATATATATATATATATATATATATATATATATATATATATATATATATATATATATATATATAAGGGCGGTCCACGATACAATGATAAAAAATAAATGTTATCAGAATGCTGCTTCACAAGGTTTCCTTTAGTCCATTTGGTAATAGGAATGTTCAGGACGAATTTTGATTAATTTAGAACATATTTAGAGGTAGCAACCAAAAGAACAATTTTTATTTTAGTTCGTGACAGGGTTCTCGCTTCATAAAAACTGATTAAAATTGTGTATAGCATGTACAATTTTATTCATCTATTATTTAATTAACCTATTGGTCTTAAGTAAGCGGTGTATGAACTAAGACCAATAATTTTTAGGGATTAAGTACGAAGTTGGTTTTTGTTGATTGGCGATTATTAGACCATTGATGAATTTATAAACAGTATTAATATTTGTGTTAAATAATTTAAAGCTGTTTTAATGAATTATATTACTTTACAAAATTTCTGTGATAATTTTTTTATATCATAGATAACAATGACGTAGCCTATGACCAGAAGTTCATCACAAGTTTGAAGAGAAAATTCTTGGTTCTGGATTGCCGACAAATGGTGCAGTCTTGAAAAATTTTATCTTCCACCACATTTAAAATGGACTAACGATTGCAAGAAGTTCAAAACTGGCTTTAATTGCGACTTTAAAAATTAAGGCGAAGACTAGGATTCCTACACAACGTATTGACTCTGGAGTGAGGAAACTTTGCAAATTACTGTTTGTTGAAGAAACATCGACTAACGCAGAAAGATGGTTGCCAGTTCAATGAGGAACAGTTTAAAGCTGATCTTGAAGAACTGTTTGATATCTCCTGCAAGGATGCCATGCAACTCATGACCAATGAAGAGGACAAGCAGTTCTTGCAAAAGCAACGAGAAGATCCCTCAAGTGCCAGCATGGCTGAAATTGACCAGTCATTAGCTGACAAAAAGTCCCATAAAAGAAGCAGAAACTGCTAGATTCACCAGAAGCTGCTAGATTGGAGAAAGTTCTATCACAGCAGACTGCAGTCCCATCTACATCTCTTGTTCAACTTGATTCAGACAGCTCCTCCTCGTCTTCTTCTGATTCTGATGATAATTTTGTCATCCCATCAACATCAACCAATTCTACACCAGCTTCAATAAAGTTAAAGAAATCCATCATCATGAATGAAGTGGCATCTGCACTTGACTGAGTCAACCTTCCTGATCGAGGTGCCATGTTTGTTGTTGGGGCAGTGGCACAAGCGCTCGGTGTGGAGTTAGATGATGTGGCTTTGACTCGTAGTACCATTAAACATGCTTGTATGGCCACATGGAAGGCAGTAGCAACTGCACAACAGGCATCATTCTCAGCCAACACGGATTATCCGTTACTACTTCATTGGGATAGAAAATTGCTTCCAGACATTACCGGCAACAGCAAAGAACTTGTAGATCAAATAGCCATTCTTGTTTCAGGGAAAGAGAAGGAGCAACTGCTTGATGTCCCAAAGATTGGACGTGGCACAGGCGACAAACAGTGTAATACCTGCTTACGTACATTAAAAGACTGGCAACTCAAACCATTGATTCAAGGATTAGTCTTCGATACAACGGCTTCCAACACAGGATTGAACATCGGTGCCTGCACTCTACTTAAAAGAGCTCTGGAAAAGGAACTTGTATGGATTGCTTGTCACCATCACATGTTTGAGATGAAGCTCGCCAATGTGTTCTCTGCTGTTCTTGGACCATCCAGTAGACCTGAAATAGGCCTGTTTAAACGATTTCAAACTCTGTGGCCATTCATCAACAAGGATGATTTTAAGTCTGCACCTGCCATCCTTTTTGAAGGTATGCCCATTGGTCTTCGTGCAGATATGATATCATTTTTCAGGGACGCGATACATGCAGAACTTCCCTGTGATGACTACAAGGAGCTACTACAGCTATGTTATGTTTTCCTCAGAGGCGAAGGCACATTTAGTTTTCGTGCACCCGGAGCAATGTATCATGCCAGATGGATGGCTAAAGCCATCTATTCTATCAAGATTTTTCTAGTTAAAGATCAGGTCAAACTTACTGCAAAAGAGATAGCCAGAATCGAGTCCATTGCACTTTTTGTATTCACGCCAATTGTGGTCTATGCCCACTATTGGCGTGAAGCTCCTCTTGCATCAAGAGCTCCTTTTAATGATATGAATCTCCTAATTCTACTACACAAGTATCCAAATATCAAAGTCAGAGAGTCTGCTATCAAGGCATTTGGTCGGCACTTGTGGTATTTTTCGGAGACACTTGTTGCTCTCGCTCTCTTTGATTAACACGTTAATGATGATACTAAAGCTTCTATGGTTGTCAACTTCTTTCTGCCACCAAATGCAAATGCACGCAAACGTCTGGACTTCAAAGATTGCAACTATCATGCATCATTGCAGACATACATCACTAGTCGTTCTTTGAATATCTTCAATCTTCTAGCAATAAATGGAAAGGAAGAAGCAGGAGCCTTCTTGTCAAAGCATCCAACCAACTGGGCTTCTGACACAACCCTCCAATCAATGCTGGCTAGTGTAAAAGTTCTAAAGGTTGTAAATGATTGTGCAGAAAGAGGGGTTGCACTCATTCAATCTTTTAATTCTTCCTTGACAAAGGATGAAACTCAAAAATAGTATCTGTTGCAACTAGTGTTCAGCCATCTGAAAGAGTTTTCTGTTCCGAAGAAAGCGGCTCTTATGTTTCACTAAGAACACTTCTAGACTTTTAAGAAACTATTGTTTAATATTTTTTCATGATTATATTATCAAGCTAAAGCTTGTTTTTAAAGTTTGTTTAGTCTTAAGAAACATTAAAGTATAATAGAACAATAATTTACATAATCAGAAATCAATAAGTAAAATTTCGTGAATTTTCTATATTGAATTCAAAAAGTCTTATAAAGTTGCTACCTCTAAATATTACTTAATTTTATTCAAATTTTGGTATTAAATCAGTAATAGCATATGGAATAAGGATAGCCATGTGGAGGATTGCATTTTTAAACTTTATATTTTTGGACCGCCCTAATATATATACATATATATATATATATATATATATATATATATATATATATATATATATATATATATATATATATATATATATATATATATATATATATATATATATATATATATATATATATATTATATATATATATATATATATATATATATATATTTATATATATATATATATATATATATATATTATATATATATATATATATATATATATATATATATATATATATATATATATATATTTACATATATATATATATGTATTTATATATAGATGTATACAGGGTGCAGCAGCGTTTCGCGAACTAATTTTTGGCTAGGTTTTGTGATGTAAATAAAATACTTCCACATTTTGTTTTAGTTGATTAATGTTCAAGGACCGTCTTAGATTTTAATAAAATAGTAAATAAAATACATTTTAGTTAAAAGTTTTACAATGGAAGCCATAAGAACTGAAGTTTTAAATTTGATTCAAACGGGTTTGTCTGCATGTGAAGTGATTCATGTTTCTGGAGTATCTAAAACTACATTTTACAAAGTGGTTAAATGTGGCAGTGCTGAAAGAGCCAAAATACCTTCTCCAGTGAATAAAAAAGTTGATAAAAATTTCACAGAAAAGCTTAAAAAGCATTTTGAAAAGAATCCCACTGCATCCATCAGAAAGACAGCAAAATTGTTCAATGTTGATGAAAGGACAGTCAGAAGAACTCTAAAAACACTTGGAAAAGTCAGTGTGGCTCGACCTTCATGTCAACTTTTGACAGAAAGGCTAAAAAATTTATGATTGGAACAATCAAAGAAGCTTCTAAATCAGCTAAAAAGCCGTGCTTCATCAACAGTTAAAGTTTTCTCAGATGAAAAACTTTTTCGTGTTGACTGTGTGATAAATACGCAAAATGACAAATTCATTGTGCAAAAGGGTGACAAAACTTCACCTGTGTATCACACCAATCATCCTCAGTCTATCATGATGCTAGGAATCATCACTTCTAATGGAGAGAAATGTCCACCAATCTACATCAAAGAGAAAGAAAAAATTACCTCTGATGTGTATATTAGCTTACTAAAGCACTATGTGGTGCCATGGCTGAAGAAGACATTCCTAGAAAACAATTACATTTTTCAACAGGACAATGTACCTTGTCATGGGTCCAGAAAAACTCATCAATATCTTCAGGAAAATATGGCTAATTTCTGGCCCAAACATTTGGCCACCATCCAGCCCTAACCTCAATCCCCTTGACTTTAGTGTGTGGAGTGTAGTTGAGAGTAAGAATTGCAAAAAGGCCCACTTAAGTGTCAAGTCACTGAAGTCATCAATTACTCAATGTCAAGGGACTATGTATAAAACACCTGCCAGTCCTTCCGTCCTAGGCTTGAGTCAGTGATCAAAAAAAAAAGGAGACTTAATTGAATGTTAAGGTGGAAAAAGTATTTATCTTCAACTTTTCTTCTATTAGTATTCCATGAATATAATTTTTTAGTGCTTTAAAAATTCATTTTAAAAAATGTTCTAAAAAGTTCGCAAATCACTGCCACACCTTATATATATATATGTATGTATGTATGTATGTATGTATGTATGTATGTATGTATGTATGTATGTATATATATATATATATATATATATATATATATATATACAGGGTGCAGCAGTGATTTGCGAACTCTTTTAAATTGATACAGAATTCTATATCAATTTAAAAAATATATGAAAATTTATCAGAGGTGACCGGCTAAGGAAAATAAACTCGTTTTTCTATATATTTAACTTACGCTATATATCACTTACGTTACCAAGCGATTATTATTGTGGATTTTTTATATCTTTTATTAAGAGTTAGATTTTTTAGAGTTACATAACAAAAGAAATGCAAAAGTAATTAACAAGAGCAATTTTAAAAAACTGGTGGCACTCTTCCTTTGTGATTTTTCATAGCATTTATTAGAGTTATCAAATCGAAAACAGTTTTTCCGCAAGACCAATAGCTACTAAAAAAAATTACTTTAGTAATGCACAACTTTATTAATACTTATTAAGTCATTTAAATAAGAAAATCTTTGGTTTGTCGAAATTTTTACTTATACTTCTTATGTTGATGCATATAGCCTTATTCTCATAAGATGAAATTTTTTAAATGCTGCAGAGTAATGACATTTAAATTTTTTTTTAAATATTTTTGCTATCACTGTTGAGGAGGGAGAGGGGGTTCAGCTATATGTGATTGTTTGTGAGAGAAGGAACAGAATTAAGAATTGACAAATATACAAGACACTGTTAAATTTTTTCAATATATATATATATATATATATATATATATTTATATTTATATTTATATATACATATATATATATATATATATATATATATATATATATATATATATATATATATATATATATATATATATATGCAGGGTGCGTACAAGGGTGATAACTTATTTTTATAAAACTATGTAAAACCTTTTTTTATAATACTATGTGAAAGCAAAGTTTAAAAAGTTAGATTATTTTTGATTAGACAATATTTTAATAAACATTTCAGTTAAGAAAAGTTTCTCAAGAGCATCATCAGGCTTAGCCTGGTAAGCTCAGTTGTCCATAGCTCCAAGTCCTCTCTCAGCAACCTCATTCGTCCTATGCACATTTTCTAATGTGACTTTAACACCAAGAATATGTCTGGTCAGAGCTTCTTGGGCTGTAATGCAGGCTGATGTGGCCTCTTTCAGGTTCACCCAATTGGGTTCCTCCCCCATTTTAAACCATGCATGTGACCAAGAACAGCTAATAAACTTAGCTATTTCTTAAAATAAATGCCTTTTTTCAGGCTTTGCTGTTCCATCTTGCTGAGTAAGAACATCGCAGTTTAGTTGGTAGCTCCAGTTTAGGTAAAATATTCTTATCCAAGTAATGCCTGAAGGCAATTCATAACCTGAAGATAAAAATACATATTCAATATGCATATAATGCATACATTTCATTGATGTTGAAAAAGAAAAAATTTATGAAACAAACTTAGCTAATAGTCTATAATCATCTCTCCGAGTTTTAACAGTAGGAGGAGGTAGGGCGTTTTATGCAGGACATTGTATGATTCTTTTAATTGTGGGTACTTATCTTTAAGTTTCTTTATAATCTTAAAATCAGTTAGAGCAGGTAATTTTGATAGTGTTGGTAAATAGGAAATTACCATTTTTTTAAAAACAAGATCTAAAATGTAAGCATTACACCCATAATGCGGAATATGTCTGTTAAATAGTTCAGTTTGTAAAATGCCCATTATTCCACCAGAACCATCATAAGCTCTACCTAAAACAAAATGTAATTGTTTATTGCATCATACATATTTATATATAAATAATAGTATTAAATTTACAAACCAAAATTGACAGAGCATGTGTCGCATATGATAGGGAATATTTTATCGACAACATTATACTCTAACAATGTTTCCTTTATCATAGCTGCTAGATTTTTAGTTCCACTAGAATGTAGTTTTAAGGCCAATGTGCCAAAAATTTGGCTCTGACTGAAAGGCAATGACCATTTGTTCCACTTCTTAATACCGTAATCATATGGTGCCACAGCTTTCCCATTAAAATGTAAAATAAAGGATGTTTCAATTGATAAAGCTGCCTTAAGTTTAAAAAGAGTTATGACTTGCAACCTTTTACCAGCTCTAAAAATAGCAGATTGATGTGGAGTGGGAATATCATCATGAAAATAACTTAATGAGCGAGTTACTCTAGCTCCTTTGTGGGTAGAGATTCCAGCTTCTGCACACATCACAGCAATTGACATTGCCTTTAATTAAAAACAAAGTAAGTATATTTAAAAAAATTATAATTTTTATTTTGAGAAGTATTATTGTTTACTTTTGATTTAAGTTTCCTTTTTGGTGGTTTGAATGAAGGCTCAAAACCATCAGAGTCATTATCATTTTGAGAGCTTGATTCTGTATATAATTGCTCTAGATAATCAAGATTCAGGTTTTTTATTATCAATTGCCTATTAGCAGGATACTCAATAATTTTTTGACTGGTGGATACACAGCTCTTTCTATCAGCCATTTGATGATTATAAAATAATTGTTCTTTCTTCATTTTTCTTTTTTTGTCAAGAATATTAAACGACATAAGAAAATCCATAGTTGATTTTCTCTTTAAAAAATTTTTTATATTCAACCGCAAGTTTATTTAGTTTTTTTGTGATGCCAGCTCTGGTTACTGACAGGAAGCTAAATTTCATATTCCAGAGCTGCTCCAAATCCTTTACTATTATTTGTACAACAACTTTTGATGGGTGGTGCAGGGTGTGTGTTTTTGGCCTAAATGGTGATAGTAGCCGAAAATGTGCTGAACTTCTGGAATATTCTTTAAATTAGCCAAGCTTTTTGTTTGTAATCCATATGGAGCAGCTGATACCAAAAGCTTTTGAACATGGTGGTCTAGAGTTGTCTGCCTTTCTCTTTGAGGCTTCATTAGCACTTATGCGAAACATATTTATGGAAATATATTTATAACTAAATTAGAAAATTAAATAAAAGTACCTTGTTTCTTCTACAACAATTATAGTTAAGCTAAATTTATAATATAATAACTGTTAACTACACCAAATTAAAAAACAAAACAAATATTCTCTAATAAAGGATAATTATACTTAAGTAATCCTGATAAGTATTTTTATTTTATTTCTATAAGTAACTTCTTTTTTTGACCTAATAAAAGTTTTAAATATTCAATCATTTTTTATTAAACTGTTCTTAGAATACATTCATTCATGTTATGGAAAAGGTTTCATAAGAAAATAAAAAATATCATCACCCTAGTGTGTACGGTATTTGAGGACATCCATATATGTGGCTGTAATATATAGAGAACGATTTTTTTTATCTTAGATCATCAATGGAGGACTATAAAGTAACAAGAAATGAAGAGACATGCAGTTATCGTCGCTATATGCGGGAAACACACCAATTTAGAAATCTCTGATTTTTTCAACTGCGCTCAATCGTTTGTACATAAGGTTTGTTATGAATTGGAAGCATTAGCTGGCGATGTAGAAACTGTTGTAAAACGCAAAAGACATGAGGAACATTTGGACACTACTAGAAATACACAATTTTTCCAACAAGTGCAAGAGATCGTTCACAAAAGCCCTTCAAAGTCCATGAGGGCCATTTCGAGGGACCTTAATGACTCTGAGGGTCTAATCCGTCGAGTTGTCTGCAAATACCTCCACTATAAGTCTTATGTTATATGCAGAGGAAAGTTTATGTTGCCACAAACTCGGAATCAGAGACTTATTTGAGGAAAAGGTTTCTTGAACAAGCTTAAGCACCCTGTAGTTTCTGACATGTTATGGTTTTATTCTGACGAAAAATTTTTTGACCAAGATCAAAAAGCCAATCTGAGAAATGACAGGTGGTTATGCTCAAATCCTACAGAGGTTCCCCGTGTTATGAACACAAAGTTTCCAGCAACTGTCATGGTTTTAGGAGTTGCAACAAAGGACATGTTATGCCACCTCACTTCTTTCAACAGAGGCTTCACGTGAATGGTGCTGCCTACATCAAGGTTTAAGAAACAGTTGTGAAACCCTGGATTGATAGTGTACGTGGGGACAGACCATACATATTCCAGCAAGACTCTGTTCCTGCACACAAAGCCATGATGACACAAGATTGGATGGCCGAAAATTTTTGTGACCACATCACCCCAAACTTATAACCACCTAGCTCCCCGGATATTATTCTCCTTGACTATTACATATGGAATGCAGTTGAGCAAGAGACCAATAAATATCCCCACAACACTTTCATTGCTGAAAGATGCTATAACAACCACAATGATCAACATGAACAAAGAGCATTTTATTCAGGCATGCAGTCGTTTCCAATCTCGGATTGAGTCCGTTAACACCGCTAATGGGGATTTGATTGAATATTTATATAGTCTAAGAGTCAATTAACGTTATGTAAAAATTTCATGGAATTATAATAAATTTTGCAAAAAATATGAATAAATAAATTTTAATATCAATTTGTCCTCAAATACTGTACGCACCCTGTATATATATATATATATATATATATATATATATATATATATATATATATATATATATATATATATATACACACATACATATATACTACTACTACTATAGAAATATATATATTTTTATAAAGACTTTAAATCAATCTTTTGTGGTAAAAAAACAAATCTTACCAAAATCAAGTATAAAAAAACCATTAAATTTCATTGAGGTTACTAATTAAATTTTATCTTTTTTAAAAAAAATACAAAAATGCAACTTAACAAATGGAAAAATTTATTTTTCAATAAAATATAAAAATTCCAGATTTTTTTTACTGTTTACATATATCAACTAACAAATAGGTAAAACATGCAAGGAGTGCTACTGCATGGACTGACAAATTAGTTGGACATGCAAGGAGTGCTGCTACATGGAGTGACAAATAGGTACAATATGACCATGCAAGAATATATATGTGTGTGAATATATATATATATATATATATATATATATATATATATATATATATATATATATATATAAATAAATAAAATATATAATCATTTTATTGCAAATGAATCAAATTGATTATAGATACTTATACATTTTCTACTATATTTTTTAGGTCAGGCAGATTCTGTTGTAGCATTAATATCAGTTTCGGATCGAAGGCTGCGTCCAAAGAGAACGTATGTTTATTTTGGTTTTGGAATTATTACTTATTTTAATTTCAAATTTTTTGTAATTATTTTTTTATTTTAATTGAACTTTTTTAAATTTAGAAAACTTTACCTGAGTATCACATTGTTACTCTGCCTGGTTTGCATTATCCTGATAGCTTTTTTTTTTTTTCCACGATCTGTGACAATATCTATTATTGCTACAACCTCAGTGAACATTTATATGCCAATGGATTTAACAAACATACCATGCATTAAAGTAGAAGTAGGTTCAGTTGTTTCTTTTAAACTAATCTGGCATTGTTTTATTAAATGTAAACTCAGGTCTTGTAATGAAAAAGAGTTATATATTTCATAAACAAATTACGTCAAAAAAACTTTGCATAATATTGAATTAATAAAAAAATAAAAAACTATTTACTTTCACATATTTTAATCTATGATGAAGAGATATATGTTTTAGGTAATAAATTAATTAGTTAGGTAATAATTAAATTAGTTAGCAGATGATAAGAAGTAGTTTCTTTAATAAATATTACGAAACTATTTTACATTCTTTTGAAAATAAATTTTACATTTATTTTTTTATATGTATTATTGTTATGAAGGTGGATTTGTATTATAAAAATTTTTTGGGGCACTCATGGCAATCCAATAAATAAAGTCAATCTCAGCACAAAGTTTCATTTACAAAAATAATATTAAAAAAAAAATTTCAATTTTAAATTTACCTGAATTTACTAGGGCAATTTTAAAAAATTGCCTGTGTAATGGGTAAGAAAAAACTTGCAAACTATTCATTACTCGACCTTACCTGGGTAATGGGAAAGGTAATACCCAGTGAGAAACACTAATACATATATATATATATATGTGTGTGTGTATATATATATATATATATATATGTATATGTGTGTGTGTGTATATATATATATATATATATATATATATATATATATATATATATATATATATATATATATATATATATATATATATATATATATATATATATATATATATATATCAACCCTCAGAATTAGGAAAAATAAGGTCAGCAATAAATAATAATAAAGATCTTACCATAACAAATAGAAACAAGGTCGGAAATTTTTTGCCGACCTCAAACACTTTCAGGCCTATTTCCGAGGGTTATTATATATATACGCACTATAGCTAATAGAAGATTAGGGCCACACAATATTAGAAAATGGTTTAGGCTATCTTTTATCTTAAAACTGTATGCCTACCCAAACCAGTCAATGTATGTGCTGAAGCATCCCCCCCCCCCCAGCTCCTTACTTCAGTATGACATCATCAACGGCATTTTATGCTAAGCTAAGTATATTTTTATATATCTGTGTATGTGCATATACATTATTTCCTAATATAGTGTTGCTTTAATGACATTTTCTGTAGCCTAAAACCCTTTAATGTTTTACCCTTTATGTTTTAGCCTAAAACCCTTAAATGTATTCTTAACTAAGCATGCAACCTAAGATAGCGTTTGAAACTACTTTTGTAACATTAAAGTAAAAACTGTTACATTTACTAAAAATATCATTTTTTTCTTCAAAACTCAGTTGTTACTTCTTAGTAAACACACAACATCTAACTGCTGTTCCTAACATAGCAGTAGTAAAATACTTTTTAAGGGACTCTGTACATGTTTTTGATAGCAAGCAATAGGATGTTTAATATCATAAAAAGTTTAAACTTTGTGAGATATTTAGATTACACCAATAAATAGATCACAAAGTAAAATATTTTTAAAAACAAGCTTTAAGTAATTCATTAAATTTGGTACAAAATTAAAATTTATTGTTTTTTATTTTTAAGTGAATGAATTAGCTTAGTTATTTAGCCATCGATGTAGTGAGAATACATACATTGACTGAGATTTTTGGTGTGTGCAGATTTAATTTAAGTTTAATAATGAAAAAAAAAGATATATAGTGTTATCCTTGTGTATTTAGATTGACACTGTCCTTATATATTTTGCACACTTTAAGATTAAAAATTCTGACTTAAATATAAACAGTTTTCAGAAAGAAAAAAATAAAAACAAAGTTTTTTTTTTGTCCTAATAAAAGTCCTTTAATAATTAGATGCCTACCCAAACCAGTCAATGTATGTGCTGAAGCATCCCCCCCCCCAGCTCCTTACTTCAGTATGACATCATCAACGGCATTTTATGCTAAGCTAAGTATATTTTTATATATCTGTGTATGTGCATATACATACACAGAAATATAGCCTGACTCACAGCGGAGTGCTGTTACATCAACTGAGGGTTTGGTATGTGGAAGCAATTTTTTCTTTCATTAGTTTTCGTACATAATTTAAACAATTTTAAAAATGTATTCTACAAAATAGAGTGCTCAATGTTCTTAAAAGAACAGAGCAGTTATAAATTTTGTTTTATAATTTTCTACTAATTTATATATATATATAATATTGCATATTGCTTATTTATAATATTGCATATTTAGCTAAGCAATCTGATGTCAGACTGAAATAGGTTACTGTGAGGGCTGCGGTACATACATCAACAGACTCTCTAGGAAAAACATGCAAAGTAGTGCTGTTACATCAACTAATGGTTTTTGGTTAAAACAGCAATCGTTTTTTTCATATTTCTAAGTTTCTTTTTTTTCCAAATTAACTGTGTGGGTCTAAATCAGGAAAAAAAGTTAGCAAATGTATATTTATATTCACTATTGTGTGTGTGTGTGTGTGTGTGTGTGTGTGTGTGTGTGTGTGTGTGTGTGTGTGTGTGTGTGTGTGTGTGTGTGTGTGTGTGTGTGTGTGTGTGTGTGTGTGTGTGTAGATATATATTCAAATACTTTGAGCTCTTATTATAATCAAATTTTTATTTCTAAATGTAAAAGTAATAAAAATAAAATATGCTTATTCAATTTAATCCATCTTTTATCTTAATAATGTTATTTTTGCATTTAGTTTCTGAAGTTCATTTACAAAAATAAAAAAAGTATATTATTTTCATTGTGAAAGTATTGAACTTAGTTAATTTTATGAAAAATTAGATTTTGCTGCCTTTTTTAATATTGTATCAGTTTGTGATTGTATACTAAAATATGTAAATAAATTTTCTCAAAATAAGTTTCTCAAAAAATATATATATTTGGAAGGAAAATCAAGAAATAATTGCAATAAAAATAAGCTAATTTTTTTTAAGAGTAAATGAAATTAAAGTATTGATCAATATTTATTAATATTTTTAATTAAAATTCACAGTTAAACTCAAGCATAAACTTTAGTTTTATTATCTATGTAAACTTAAATATATTTTTTTAATCAGAGTTAAATATTTTTTATCGGAATTAAATTATATTTTTTTACTTAATTTATTTTTCGCTTAATTTATTTTTCGCTTTTAGGCATTTGAACTTTCAAGACGCATTTTAAGATGCGTATGTTTTCAGATTTTTTTTGCTGTTTTTATCTATAGTTTTTATTTTATTGTTAGTTTTTACTCTGTACTTTTTCTCTTATATTTTCATTTTTACTTATTTGCTTTTAACCACTATTTTATATATATTTATATAAATTATTATTAAAAATTTATATAAAGTTGTAATATGGGATCAATTTCTGATATTGGCTATAGTAGCATAATTGTTAAAGATAAGCAACTTAGTTTGAAAAATCTCTATGGTTACTAAAAGTTAATCAAAGAGTTGACTAACTAGTCAATACACTTCAAGAGAAAGACAAAATTATTGATGAATTAAAAGAAAGAATAAACAAACTTGAAACAAATAATGGCAAAAACCATATAGAAGATACCAACTTTAATGTTCCTAATGTACAGAATTTATACAGCCAAATGGTATCAGGTAATAAGAATAGCATAACAAAAGAATTTTAAACAGCTATTTTTATAGCAGTAACTAAAAGCAACGAAGAAAAAAAACGCTAGATCAACATAATAAGTGGAATTGATCAGGTCAATTTAAATGTAACAAGTGATGAAGAAGACTTTTTTCTTTTTGTATAATAATTTTTAATTTTTTATTTGTTTGTGTTATATTTTATATTTTGATTTAATTGTTTTTTATTTTGTTATGTTATTTGATATTGAATTCACATTTTTTACTTTCTATATTATTTCATTAAAAATATTAGTGCATCCCAAATTTGGTTATAGTTAGGGTTTTGGCTGTTTGTATTAAAGTACTTTTTTAAGTGATGAAGAACCTTTTCAATTTTAAAAAGCCTTGAAGTTGACAAAGTTAAAAAAATTACATGATTAATTAAAAAAAAAAAAAGCAATCAAAGGCATACCAATGCAAATATGATAAGTCCAATTCCACTCAGCAAAAACAGTTATCACTGCTTTAGCAAAAGCAAAAGTTCAAAAAAATTACTCGCCTAGAATTTTTATAAATAAAGATTTAACAGAAAACAAAAGAATATATGACAAAAACACTTATAAACATTATAAAGCTTAGATATGACTTTGATGCAAACATGAAAATAAAAAATACTACTATGGCATAAGGGATCAACTATTGTAAAAAATATATATTAAAGAATGACTTTTTGTGCCGGCATATAATTATTCAAATCAGCTTAACAATAACAACACAAACCCAACTACTTATATCAATAAACTAAATGATAATGATCTTTTATTTATTCAACCTGAAACTTTTGATACAAATGAAGTGACTTCAGTTATTAACTGAACATTATTAACTGAATAATGTTTTTAATAATAAAAGCAACTTAGTTTATAATTTACAACTTAGATAACTTTATCCTCTCTTTTGATTTCTCAAAGAAAAAAATACTTTCGATTTTGCATTTATATATAAACATGTTAATATAGGTATACCACAGAGTTCCATTTGAGGACCTCTTTTTTTTGATTTTCATCAATGATTTACCTGAATATCTGACATTATTTTAATCAACATTATTTGCAGATGATACAACACCTATGACAAGCGGTTTAATAATTTTATTGAGTGGTGCAATGCTAATAAACTTGATTATAATTGGGATTTAACTAAAGCAATGATTTTAACAAATAAGCATACATCTAAAATAGTATTACCAACATCAATCATATTAAGTGATACGTTCAAAATTAAGATTATTAATAAATTTTCCTTGTTTGTTGTCATTATAAACAGTTAATTACATTTTACTGAACATATACAATAGATAAAAGCAAAAGCACATAGAAATTTATTCTCAATTACTAATATACTTGGTCTAGCTTTCAAAGTTCGTTTGCAATTCTTCAAAACATTTATTCTACCTAACTTTGATTACTGTTCAAGTCTTATAATTTACTACACGAAAAAAGAAATACAAAGCTTTAACAATGCATACTATATGATTTTTTTTTTGCTACTCAAAATTAATATTCAGAACAAAGAGAAATTTTAAATCAATCAACAACTTAAAGCAAACAACCTACAAAGTTTTCATTGTCAATTATTGTCAGATCAGGTTATCCTGCTACTGGTAACATGTAACCCAGTACAATCTGCTTCATGTCCTGCTGCCTTGTAGGATATGCCTTTTTAGGCAAAGGCTAGGAGATGCCAACTCCGATTTAAAACACCCCCTGCCTTGGGGCTCTTGGTTGAGTAAAGGCTAGAGATGGTGTCTCGATAAAAATACTCATCTTGGGCAGATGTTAAATGCACCCAGCTACTGTCTTGTAGAAGGCCTCCTAGGCAAAGACTTAAGGGGTAAACAGATTCTATCTGTTGACCAGCCTCGCACCCCTTCTTCATCTATTAGGCTGGCGCAGATGTACTTTTAATACATTGTTTCCAGTTTAGGATGTTGAATGCTGGATCTTCTTGACTCAATGCATGGGTTTGCTTGTGTCACTGTTTTTATGACTAGGCAACTCATTCTATTATCTCCTTATGAGGGTACAGCTCTAAAACTCAGTTTTATGGTTCTGAGGCCGGCTGGTAATCAGGTTTCCCGAACTCTGTGGTAGCTCTCAGAGAGGCTGATTCCATCAACAGCTGAAAAATATCAAAGTATTAACAGTGCCATGTTGCGCATGGATGGTGTACCTGTTTGTACTTTTGGTGTGCATTGCGGAGGCCACATTTAGAGCCCTTTGTTACGGCTTAGGGTTTATTAGTAGTAATGAGGCAATTGCTTGGGCTATTAAACGGTGTTCTGAGTACTATCTATGCTTTGAGTCAAGTTCTTCAATCTAATTTAAAAATGAATAAAGTACCAAAAACTATAAAACACAAAAAACCATCATCATCACCAAGTTCTCTAAACCTATCATTCACTAATATTCGTGGTCTTCGAAGTAACTTTTCTTCTGTTGAGTCTTATCTCTTGCAAAGTTCACCAGACCTACTTGCTCTTTGTGAGACTAATTTGAGTTCGGCTGTCTCATCTTGTGATCTTAGTGTCGATGGTTATCTTCCTCTGATTCGTAAAGACTCCAATAGCCACATGCTTGGCCTGGGCATTTACATTCGTAAGAATTCACCTGTTTGTCGTGAAACTAGGTTTGAATCCACAGACTATTCTTTCATGTGCTTTCGTTTAGCACCACTTCACGCTATTGCCTTTCTCTTTGTTCTATATCGATCTCCTTCATCTCAAGACTGTACACTTTTTGATGTTATTTCTGATCATATTGACCAAGCCCTCTCTCTTTATCCATCAGCTAATATAGTTGTTGTCGGTGACTTTAATGCTCACCACTCTGAATGGCTTGGCTTTAGTGTCAGTGACTCTGCAGGCATTAAAGCCCACAACTTTTGCCTTTCTCAATCCCTAGCTCAAATAGTCAACTTTCCAACTCGCTTTCCTGACAACCCTAATCATTTACCTTCTCTACTCGACTTATGTCTTGTTTCTGATCCTAGTCAGTGCTCAGTTTCTCCACATTCACCCTTAGGTGCTTCTGATCACAGTTTGATCTCTTTAAAACTAATATCTCATTCTTCTTCATCACCTGAATACCCCTACTATCGAACCTCTTACAACTACAGTAAAGCTGACTGGGATTCTTTCCGTGATTTTCTTCGTGATGGCCCTTGGGTAGAAATCTTTCAACTTCCTGTCGACAAATGTGCTTCTTATATAACTTCGTGGATTCAGGCTGGCATGGAATCTTTTATTCCCTCTCGACGATTCCAGGTCAAGCCTCACTCTCCTCCATGGTTTTCCTCACACTGTGCTGCTGCGATTGCCAATCGAAACCGTTACTTCCATATTTATCAGCAAAACAATTCTCCAGAAAACAGACGTCTTTTCATTACTGCTAGAAACAACTGTAAAAAGGTTTTGTCTAACGCCAAAACCCGCTATTCTCAGGTCATGAAATCTCGTATCTCATCTCAAAAATTAGGCTCTCGTGACTTCTGGAGAATCTTTAATAATATCAATAATAAGGGCAAATCTATAATTCCACCTCTCTTGTATGGTTCAGACTTTGTCACCTCACCTAAAGACAAAGCCGAACTGTTTGCTTTTCATCAATATCATCTCTTGATTCCACTAATTGCGTTCTACCTGATATTGCCAACAAACAGGTTGATTCATTGCTTGACATTCATATCACTTCAGCATCTGTATCTAAAGCGATTTCCTGTCTAGACTCTTCTACAGCTTGTGGCCCAGACAACATACCTGTTATTGTCTTGCAGAAGTGTTCTCCAGAGCTGTCGTCTATACTCTCAAAACTATTCAACAAGTGCTTATCAGAGTCTTGTTTTCCAGCCTGCTGGAAAGCGGCATCTGTTATCTCAATTTTCAAAAATTCTGGGGAGCGATCTGATTCGTCTAACTACCATCCCATAAGTCTTCTTCCTATCATAAGCAAGGTTTTTGAATCTTTAATTAACAAACACTTAATTTCTCATCTTGAATCTAATAACTTACTTTCTGACCATCAATATGGATTTCGATCTTCTCGTTCTACAGCTGATTTGCTAACAGTAATAACTGACAGGTTTTATCGTGCATTAGATGAAGGTGGAGAGGTTAAGGCCATCGCTCTTGACATTTCAAAAGCGTTTGATAAAGTTTGGCATGCTGGTCTTCTCCATAAGCTTTCTTCTTATGGTGTATCCGGCAACATCTTTAAGATCATTGAATCCTTCCTTTCCAATCGTAGCATAAAAGTTGTCCTCGATGGACAACACTCTTCTTCTTTTTCTGTAACTTCAGGGGTTCCTCAAGGTTCTATCCTTGGCCCTATACTCTTTTTAATTTACATTAACGATCTTCCAGATATTCTCACATCTAAGGTGGCATTGTTTGCTGATGATACTACCATTTATTCTTGTCGTGATAAGAAACCAACACCCTCTGATTGCCTGGAGGGGGCATTTGAGCTTGAAAAGGATCTCACTTCTGCTACAGCATGGGGCTCACAGTGGCTGGTGAACTTTAATTCAGATAAAACTCAATTTTTTTCAGCCAATCGTTATCGCAATAATTTAGATCTTCCTATATTTATGAACGGTGATGTACTCGATGAGTCACCTACTCTTCATCTTCTAGGATTAACTCTTACTTCCAATCTTTCTTGGAAACCATATATCAAATCAGTTGCAAAATTAGCATCTGCTAAGGTTGCATCTCTTTATCGAGCTCGCCACTTTCTTACTCTGGATTCTATTCTCTACCTCTATAAATCTCAAATCCGGCCTTGTATGGAATACTGTTGCCATATCTGGGGCGGATCTTCTAATGATGCCCTTTCTCTTTTAGACAAGGTGCAAAAACGCATTGTAAACATAGTTGGACCTGCTCTTGCAGCCAACCTTCAACCATTATCACATCGTCGTAATGTTGCTTCTCTTTCTCTTTTCTACAAATACTATAATGGGCACTGCTCGAAAGAGCTAGCGTCTCTTGTGCCATCTACTAAAATTCATTCTCGTGTTACTCGTCATTCAATTAAGTGTCATCCTTTTTCTGTGACTGTTCCTAAGTGCTCCAAAAATGCTTATTCGTCTAGTTTTTTTCCTCGAACATCAGCTCTTTGGAATTCGCTCCCTTCATCTTGCTTTCCTGATTCATATAATTTGCAATCTTTTAAATCGTCCGTCAATCGTTATCTTGCTCTACAATCTTCATCTTTTCTCTTACAGTAACTTCCAACTTTAATAAGTGGCTGCTTGCAGCCTTGTTGGAAGCGAAGATGTTTAAAAAAAAAAAAAAAAAAAATTTTTATGCAGAGCATTAAAACTATACAATAAAATAATTTTTTACAAGAAACTAATGATGAATCAAACAATTTGATTTTATTAACCTTGATAACATCAAATACAATACTAGAAATTAAGACTTTTTAAGCTTTAAAGTGTCCAATAAACATTATGAACAGTCGTTTAATATTTTTTCAGCAATATGAATAATAAGCATTGCAATTACAATATCAAATTAGCACCAAAAGACTTTAGTGATCTATTTTAATTTAGCAACATCAACTTAATTATGGCACATTTAATTATCAACAACATTAGGCTTGATGTCAATATAAACAGAATAAATAACTATATTGACTTTTATGTAAGCGAAAAAATTAGAAAAAAGAAAAACTAGATATTATTTAAATTTTTTAACATCATGTATCTTGTACTTACAATAATTTATTATACCACTTGTATCTTATATTAAAACACTTCTATTCACCAGCAATGGTAAAAGACGTATAGTCCATAGAATAGAAATATATATAAAAATTTGAAAAAATAAAAATTCTTGCGCTTGCAAGATGATAAATAAAAGTTTTTTATTTTAATGTTTCTTTTATGGCTTTTTTTTTTTTTTAAAGTTTTGTTAAGTAATTTTGTATACAAAATAAATTCGTTGTTAATTTTAAACAAATTTGTTTTCTGTTGCTAAATATTTCAATTATTATATATTTCTGTTGCTATATCGATAAAAAGGTCTAATAAAGATTAAGTTTTATTTTCAATTTTATCTGAATTTTTTTTCATTTGTAAATGGCGCATATGTCCCACATAATTGTCATTTAAATTTATGACTATTTTACATAATCATTCAAAGGTTAAAGTAGTTTTTTTTACAAATAATTTTTTGCTCTTTATCTTGACACTTATAGACTAATTTTAAAGTTAATAAATAATAAAAGGTCGCCTATCAAAATCACTTCAGACTCATATAAAATAGCTTAACGCATACTGGCCTTGTTAAGACACGTTATACAGCTCACATTTTACGTATGAAATGGCAATCTACGAATGCAATCAGCAGATTTATTTTAGGCAAAAAAAATTTTATTTCGGAATATTTAAATTATCTTTTATTATCATTTATAAAAAATCATATTATATCGTAAAAAAGCATTTAACCACAACTGTAAATTTTTTTGTTAAAGTAACTGATTATTTTATATAAATAAAAAATTTTATTTAAAAGTTGTTAAATTAAATATAATTTTAAAAATTTAAATTTAGTTTTTAAGGAACATAAAATAGTTAGTAAAACATAAATGTAAAATTTATTTTCAAATGAATGTAAAATAGTTTTGTAATATATATTAAATAAAAATTATTTTATCATCTGTTAAATAATTCATTACATAAAACATTAGTCTTTTCATCGTAGACTAAAGCAGGTGAAAGCAAACTAAAACCTTTTTTCTTATCAAGAGAATTCTTTTCCCAACTGTATTCAAATTTTTTTGTTTCTTATTAATTCAATATTGTCTAAAGTTTTTGTCACGTAATTTATTTATGAACATAAATTATGTTTACCAATTACTTATTGGTAACTGATGAATCTATTTAAAAATGGTTATTAAAAATATTACATTAAATGGGTGAAAAAATTTTTTTTTCAAAGTTTTGATAAAAAAGCAAAAGATTATGCAAAGAATAAGATTGTTTTAAGAAATAAATTATAACAAAGTATATATTTTTTTAAATACTTAAGATTACATACCTTAGATTTCAACAAAAAGTTTAAAATAAAATTTAACTACAATGCTGTACTTTAAAACTGACGCAGTTTAAATTTTAACAATGTAAACATCAAAGCTGTGTTAAGTTGCATTTGTTAAACATTTTCATTATACAATAAAATCTCAATAAGGCCTGTATGTATGATGTATGTATATGTAAATGTATTTACTATACATTTTTCTTAATACTTTATAAGGTAACATATCAAGTGGATAACCAAAATTACTTTCAAGTTCATATAAAAAACTTTTATCTTGATATTTATTGGAACAAGTACATTCTCAACACTTCAACAGATGTTGTTGATATGGTTATTCCTCCAAGATTTATTAAAAAGGTATCTATAATAATCAGTTTTTTAAAAATATTTAGCTATTGGTAAATATTGATTTTTAATTTTAAAATTATATTTTTAAAGTTTATGTGATTTACAAAACAGTTGTTTAAGCATATTTAATACACATTGATGAGAATTACTCAAATTAAACAATATATTTATTAAATTGTAACCAGGTTGGTAGCGTTAACCAGGTTTGATATATATATTCTTTGTTGCCAAACGTGTAACCTGGGTTTGAACAACTATGCCTTCTTATATTTTCCTCAGGATGCTTTTTCTTATTGATATATTTTATAACAACACCTAGTTTATACAAGTATAAACTAGGTGTTAACTAAACAATAATAATATATAAAAGCAAACATATGAAATAGTTTTCAGAGTTCGCTTCTTGTTTTTATTCATCTGCTTATTTCCTGTCTCCCTTTCTTCCATCTCCTCACTCTCTTTAATCTCCTCTCTTTCTCTTCTGTCTCCTCTCTCTTCCATTTTCTCTCTTTTTCTTCTCTTGTTGTTCTCTTTCTTGTTGTTTTCTTCTCTTCTTGTTCTCTCTCTTTTTCTTCTCTTCTTGTTCTTTATAAAACATTTGTAAAACATTTTGAATGTTCTACAGTTAAGTTTATTGACAAAGTTCTACAGTTAAGTTTATTGACAAAGTTACTTGTTTTATGGTTTCTTCGTAACAAAATAATGAATTTACAATATGATATATATACTGGCTTCAAAAGGAATGGTGGGCTATAGCCCACCCCTGCCTCTACGCCTGTGTAAATCAATTAACACGGGGAAAATAAAGCCTGCACAAAATGTAAACTTTTTGTTTTTTATTTAGTTTTTTTTTTAAAAAGATACCACATATATTTATTAATTCACATACATGGTGTAATTTCAACAGGGATGACAAACTTCAAGTTTTAAACTGTTTCTTTTTTAAATTAAAAAATAAAATTTAGCATCTGCTAATTAGTGTGTTAAAAAACAGTCTAAATATATGGATATGTTGCCAAAAAAATTAATATGTTCAAGTTTTCACTCGAGAGTAAAAAAACAAGTCAAAGCAAAAACATTGAACAAAGAAAACTCATCAAGTGAAACTCGTACAAATAGCTCCGAGCGAAAAAAAGATTGCAGTGTAGTTTTGAAAAACTATCATTTATTTTTACAAGTATCTAACTCATTTATTAAAAGTTTAATTCCATAAGTCTTTTATAAAAATTTGTTGCTCTCCCACTTGTTGTTATAAGACTTGTCAAAATTTTTATATTCGATGACATTTTATTCATAAAGAAGAGAAATTAATTAACTTTTATAATGTAGAAGTACGATCGGCTCTGTTCTATACATTACAGGTTTCAAAGCAAAATAAAATGCATAAAAAACTTTTTTTTTTTTCAAATTGAACAATGAAATCATTATATAAATATTATATAAATAAATGTTTTGTATGTATTTAGTTAGTTTAAATTCTCATAGAGCTGTAGGTGGAAGCCTCTTTTTTAAACTTTAATTCGTGATTTTTGTTAGTCTCTGTGACAGCATAGTGCTTCAATGTTTTTGTTAAATTTTTATGTACAGCCTCGGATGTTTGCTCTGAATAAAGTCCAAGAGGTTTCTGATTTCTATTAAGAAAGTCTACTTGGTGATATTTAATAATATGGAACTTCCAACTAAGTTATAATGTTTTGTCAAACACATCTTTACAACAGTATTCTAATTATATAGCAGATTCAATAAACTGCAAGATATCTTCACTGTATGTAGCAGTACTGTATTTTAGCAGTATGTACTGTATGTACTGTATTTTAGCAGTATGTACTGTATGTACTGTATTTTAGCAGTATGTCAAAGCAATTTTCTGCAACTGAAACATTTTTACTGTTATATATATTTTTATACATAGTTATATATAGTTTTACTGTTATATATATATATATATATATATATATATATATATATATATATATATATATATATATATATATATATATTTGTAGCTCTTGAAAAGTTCTAAGTTTACGATTAAGCATTTACTACACCAGATAGATGTCTCTTGGTAAAAAAACTGACTGTGGAAAAAAGTATCCGAACAAAAAAAAAAAAAATTTTTTCTCGTTATTTCTTCGATATTTAGTCCATCCTCCTTTAATAGTTAATACTCTTAAACTAAGAATTAATACTCTAAAAAATTAATCTAAAAAATTAATACTCTAAAGCTAAAAGTTAATTCTTTTAGGCATCGATTCAAGCTGTTACACCTTGTTATATAGATATAACAAGGTGTAACAAGCTGTTACACCTTGTTATATCTATAGAATTCCAGCATTTTCTGAGTGCTTCCTCAATATTGTCTTTTTTCGTCAATATAAGCTTACTATTTTTTTTCCTTGACTACTTTCCATAGGTTTTTTAAAGGATTCAAGTCTGGACTTTGTGTTGGCCTATCTAGCACCTCGATTTTTTTTTGCCTTGGAGCCAGGCTTTGGTATTTTTAGCCATATGTTTTGAATCACCATCTTGATAATGTTTTTCAGTTTCTGATACTGACAGAAAATCTGAGCTCAGCCTTACACCCCTCTCCATGCTGTCATTGATGAAGTTGAGTGATTCGATGTTTGTAATTGCTTCTTGATAGTTGTTGCGGCTCGACCAATCGAACAGGTCTTCGTTAAAGAATTGAGTCTCAATTTGTAGTAGTTCAAAGGTATACCATCAGTAAGTCTCCACAAGATCAACAAGAGTTGTTGTACTTGTGATTAATTGTGGAAAGACAGGCTTTCCAAAGCCGGAGCCAAATCGAATGTTGCGATTTTAAGTTTGATACCGGCTTAACTGCAAGCAGGCGATTAGCAACTTTACGGCGTTACATCTGGAACCTTCTTGCTCCAGAAAGCAAGCAATACCATTTCTTCTGTTAGATACCACAAATGCCGCTTGAACACATGAACTGCACATTTTGAGACAGTGGCATTCACCAAGTCATACTGCAGGAATGAATAGAAGAGCTTTAAGTCATTCCACGGAGCATCTGTAACCGAGCTACATCCATCATGCACTATAAACCAGGGTCACAAAATTCACAAATTCCCTCACTTTGCTCACCTGTTGTTGTGTTGTAATTGTGCTGCGTGGAAGGTCAATAGAGCAATTTTGACATCCACCTCGCCTTGTGGACTGCTCCTGGCCGCTTAAATGTGGCTTTGTGTCTTTCTGCTTCCCCATGTAAGAACACGACAAAAGCTCTGCGAATTCCTTATAATCATCTCTACGAAATGACAACTGCGAATTGGAAATCCGTAGAACATTTTCTCTGCATTTGTCAATGAAGGGTTTTGCAGTATGATTGAACACGCTATCGTCGAAGTGTGACAGTCTCTCAGATGCCGACTGATGTGTCTTGAGGTACTCAAAATTCTTACAAAACCATGTAAACAATGTTACCTCAGATGAATTTGAAACCTAAATTTGAAGATCTTTAAACACATGAGTAAGAATTACTTCACCAATGTGGTGTTGATACCCTGACCAGAGCAGTGCTCAACCTAGCTGCATCTGAATTGCAATGCAGGCTGCAGTTAGATGTCCAGTGTTTATGATAGAGTCACTACGCTGCCATGAATGCAGGAGTCCAATGGATGGCTCAGCAATAATGTCCCCAGATTTTTTATTGGTTCCTGGTGCATATGATAGTACCCTAAGAAACTTCATCTCATTTGTATTTCCAAAAAGAACTGTAAGGCGTTCCTGAGTAATATTCTTATTTGTCAGTGATGGCATTTGTTTTGAATCCCAATGCAGAGTTGACAGCTTTAGAGCAACCTATTGCTCCCTGCAAGCTGAAGCTATCTTCTGTCCAACCTTATGCCTGAATTTTTCAGCAATTGAGTATGATGTACAGTCTTTTGACATGTTGCCTCCAGCCTCAGATGTCAGGGTTTCAGTAAAGGCTGCTTGCTGTGTTGGTGTTATCTTTAGACAAGTAGCTAAGGAGACAAGTTTGGGTCTTTTTATTATATTAGGAAGGATAAAAGCAGGAGTTTTAGGTTAGCTATTGATATGATGACGTCTGGTAGCTGTCTTAACTGTTAAAACATCATTCAGAGGAAGTTTAATCAGAATCATTGTCATTGTCAGCTTCATCAGGGCAGTCACTATCAATTAGCTCTTCAACCTCAGCGCTATCTGCAACCATGGTAATACTTTTCTGTTGCTTCAGTTTCTGACACTGCAACGCGTCTACCTCTAAGCACTTCTGACAACTCTGAAGTTTTGAAGCTACCACTTTGTCATGAGAACCAAAACTTGCCAGTTGATCTGTAAAAATGACAAGTCTTTTGGATTTTTTATCAGTTGTTCAGCATTCTGCGTCTAAGATAACCTCCATCCACAGCTGTCTTCGCTAAGAAATTCTCCATCTTCCATGCAGGATCTTTTTCATCGAAGCTGGTGTTGACCTGCGTTCGGATGGTATCGCTCTAATTTTGTCATTGTCATCAAGCAGCTTTAGCATCTTCTCGCATGCTTTATGATCACTGATTATGTGAATGTTTGCTTTCTTATAGAAAACTGTAATTTTTACCAGCACCATTGCAGGTACCACTATCATTAAGATGATACCTGATACATCACAACACTTGTTGACATGTTGGAAGACGCGCTCCAATTATTTTCCCGTCTTCTGCCGTGATCTTGTTACCAAGACCAAATATCACAGAGGATTTCCTTGTACTTTTTTAGCATAAGTTTTTGGAGAATGTAGTTCCGATTGTATGTCATCAGTGACAGTATCATAAAAATGCGCAAACGTAGCAGTTACTTGTTGATCGTCTTCAATAATTCTAACTGAGTGATGGACATTCGAATTATCTGAAAATAATAATACAGTTATTGCACTGAGCATCTACAACAAGCATACAATTTTAGACGATATAGAAAACTATTTTATTAGACTGGGAAGGAATCCCAGTCTAAATTAATTGACACAAAAGACTACATGCGTCATCAAATGTATACATTAACCAATAACCTCAAAGCCTGTTTTCTTTGAAATGAAGAGGGACACCTAAATTTATTCTAACTTTTTAAATATTTGCACAGGGTTATATTGATGATGAAAGGAACATTTTAAGTCTAGGGACAAGACGTTCTGAAAAAAAGGGACAAAATGATGCACCCTAATATATATATATATATATATATATATATATATATATATATATATATATATATATATATATATATATATATATATGTATATCAAGCCTTCCCAGGAGGCGTGTGCGGTCGCACGCTTTGTTTGTCCACATTTAAAGTAATTTTATAGACACACTGACCACAGCAGTTCGCATCTTTTAACTTATAAAGTGTTTCAATTATTTGCTGCAAAAAACTAAACTAATCAACTAAGAAAAAAAATCTTAAAAAAAGGAAACAAAGTTGTAACGAAATATCAAGTTTTAATGAATAAACTAGAAAATTTAATAATTAAAAAAAGAAAATTAAAAAAGTTTTTTTTTTTTTTTTTAATTTTTATACAACTTTTGTATTCTTTTTGTTAGGGTGGTTGTTGTTTTTAGCTACCAAATTCAATACAAATTGATGAAAAAAAAACATTATCTTTTATAAAAATTCACGGCTATCTAAAACACAGGCCTATTAATCGTGCAAACCTTAAAAATAACTGGAGGCCGATTAACTCACAAATATTTGCCGAAGGTTAAATATAGTTGCTTAAAATTGGAAGAAGAAAAAATATTTATTGAGACTTACTATGCCTTTAAAGTGTTGTGTTGCGAATTGCTCTACTAATTATTAGCAGATAAAAAAAAGTGTGCTGCGTACAGATTACCAAAAGATCCAGAAGATCGTAGAATGTGGCTATCTGCTATTCCAAGAAGCAACATTCCTGATAGCAAATACACTGTTGTATGTTCTGAATATTGGCCTATAAATTTCAAAAAAATAAATGTTTATGGTAAGGAAAGACCCTCTTCTCCACCTTCTATTTTTAATTGTGTTAAGTCCAGCCTTGTACCAACTGCACCTCCAAAGTCAAGAATTACAACTTCATCAACATCTGGTGCAAGAAGTGTACAAGCTGATCAACTTGAAACTTTTAAAGCGATGGACTCTTTGAATTTCAATGATGCAATTATTCATTACCAAAAAAAAATCCCAAAAGATTTATTAAAATGTATAGTTGTCTACGAATGTAATGAAAAAAATTGTTTTTAATCAACTGAATTTTACTGTGGTTCACCAAAGTAAGATAAGCTTTCTTTAAATTATTATAAATTTATAAAAAAAAATTTAATTAATTGTTACTGATTTTCTTATTTGATTTTTTATAGGTTCATACTAAATCTTTCTTCTAAATTAAAATATGAGACGTATCATTGTGGATGCTTATGCTATGTAACAAGTTTGTCAAAATCATGTAACTATTTTAGACAAATGGTCAAATTTGGCTGAAGCTATAAGATATTTGACTAATATTGAGTTATCGATAAAAAAACAAGTTATTGTAGAAAGTTTATCTTCTATGAAAGTCTCAAGTATTGGACACTGTATTCTTCAAACACTATTGTTCGAGCTTTTGAATATTTTTCTGTTTCAAGAGCACTTTATAAGCGAATTCGAAATGATTATCAGCTTCCCAGTGTTTCTACTCTACAAAAATTGACATCAAAAGCTTCAAAATTAAACAATGATGAATTTATTTTGCATGTTTTTTGCAAACTTACTAACCGACAACGACAGTGCGTTTTAATAGTTGATGAAGTATATGTTAAAGCTTCATTAACTTATCACGGTGGAGAACTTTTTGGGAAATCTGTTAATCAACCAGACAAATTAGCAAAAACAATATTAGCTGTTATGATTAAATGTCTTTTTGGTGGACCTACTTTTATAGTAAGCATGATTCCAGTATGTTGTCTTGATTCAGATTTTCAGTATGAAGTAGTTGATTCTATACTTGGATCAATTTCAAATGCAAATGGAAGTTGTGTTGCGATTATATGTGACAATAATAAAGTCAATGTAAAGTTTTTCTCTCTCTTTGAAACTTTAGAAGAGAAACCATGGCTGACTAAAAATAACATTTTTTTACTTTACGATTATGTTCATATATGGAAAAACATAAGAAATAATTGGATTACTGAAAAAACACAAGAAATTCAATTTAAGGATGATGATGATAATTTAATTGCAAGGTGGAGTGATCTTAAGAACCTTTACAACTTAGAAAGTAAGACACTTGTGACTCTTTCACGTTTAAATACAGCTTCTATCTTTCCAAAACCTGTTGAGCGACAAAATGTTTCTTTGTGTTTGAGAGTTTTTTGTGATGAAACTCTTTCTGCCTTATCAACACATCCTAAAATAGACCAAACCAATGTTAAAGGAACTGTTGTATTTCTAAAAATGTTTATAGACGCATGGAAAATTATTAATGTTCACAAACTGGGTGATGATAAAAGGTTAAGAGACCCATTGCGCTCTGTCATAAATTCGACTGATGATCTTCGTCTGCAACAGATACTTTCATTATCACAAATCTGTGAAGATATGGATTGCCATAATGGAAAAAATTGAAATAAAACATTGACTGTTGAAACATCTAAAGCGATAGTCCATACCTTAAAAGGACTAGTTGAGTTAGCAAAATATTTGTTAAGTACATCACACGAATTTGTAAAACTTGGTGACTTTACATCTGACCCTATTGAAAAGGCATTTAGTAAGTTACGTCAAGGTGCTGGTGGTGTTTATTTTATTTCGGTTCAACAAGTTTTAGAAAAAACTAAAATTGAGCACTCAAGTTTACTTTTACAATATGATTCAGACTTTCGTGAGCTTCATGTTAGTCATACTTGCATGAACTGTCAGAGGCAACTAACACAAAAGGAAAGTCAAATATTTGATTCTTTGAAAATATTAGAGTCTAGTTTAACTGACTCTGTTAAAATGGCTTTAGTATACATTGCTGGTTACCTTCAATTTAAGATTGGTTACGAAGATCTTGACACTGATACATATTCATATTGTAATGAGTATGGTGCTTATCTCTTAGACTTAGATAGAGGTGGTTTAACAAAGCCAACTGACATTTTAAGTCAATTTACTTTCTTTTGTTATATACTTTTTATTGCACTGGATATAACTTTGCCAGTTTGTTTGCATTCCTTATCATACTACTTTCAATCAATCAACAATTTTTTTTTTTTGTTATTTTAAGAATAATAAGTGTATAAAAAGTTGTAAAGTTTTGTCAAATATTTTTTTAAATAATTATTCAAAACTAAACACTCCACGCTCTTACAAGGAGCCAGCTCAAAAAATTTTAAACTGAGTGATTAAATTAAAACTTGTGTTGTTTTTGTTGTTTGACTTATATAAAACTCTTTTGAATAAATTATGTTTCATTGAAATTTGGTAATATTTTTTCTTCAATAAATATAAAATAAGTATGCCTTTAGTTGACAAATTAGATAACAATTGTAATTTGTTAAAATAATTTTATAAATCAAAATAAAGCCTAAATTAAATTTTTACTAATCGGCCTCCAGTTATTTTTACGGTTTGCACGATTAATAGGCCTGTGTTTTAGATAGCCGTGTAAAAATTTAACAATAATTGAAAGTTTTGATATGCAATTTATTCACGATTTTTATCAGTTTGTATAATTAAGAAACTGATTTTTATGTAAGCTAGAACTATGAGAAATTTTGTTAGTTTTTTTTTTTACGTTTGTTCGTTTTGATGACTTTTCGCTAAATAATGTTTTTGGCTACATTTGACGTTTTTTCTTGATAATTATGTAATAGAAAAATAAGAAAATTGCTATTTATTTGTGAAAATATTATTTGATTAATAAATTATATAATAACGGAATAAATTAAATAAAAGAATAACATGGTTTCTTTTATAAATGTATTTACGCGTTTGATGCATGTCTGAAATTGTTTCCTTTTATATTGTCTAATTTCCAAAATTAATACGAATTTTTAGCGATAATGAACATAACGATTGCTATGTTAGAAAAAATGTATTTAAAAACTTAAAAATGAGTTTTAAATAGGCTCTAAAAATTTTAGTTGAAAAGTTCAGTAAATTAACAATGCACTAGCCCACAAGGAGTCGTCCATAAAGAAAGTCATTCAGAATTTAAATACTAACCAGGAGTAGAAGTTTATTGGCTCCCTTCCGCGGAGATTTTCATTGAATGTAAGGTGCTATAATACTCTTAAAATAATTGCGCACAAGAGCCAACATTCTCCTACTTCTTGCCATTAGTCAAACTTAGTCTTACGTCCTTTATGGATGACCCCCAAGCTTTTGGAGCATTGTCAATAACATTAGTTCATCAGGAAAATAACTATCAGGCTTAAATGCACAATTTTGATAATCCAACAAAAGTGCAGACTATTTCAATGGGGTAGTGAAAACAACCAATTATTTCATATTTAAATATAAGTATTAATGACTTTTAGTTTTTTACATGAAAAACTTGTTTAAAAAAAAAAAATTTTTTACACAAATAGCTATTAATTTTCTCACTTTCCTGTGCATTGATAAAAACAGTATAGTTTAGCAAAAACATTTGAAAAACAAATTTAAAAATTGTCAATGTTTCTAGCACAAATAAGAAAGTACTTCCTTAATATACTGACTGAAAAAAGTTACGAAAAAATTGTATATCAAAAAATGCTTTTATATTCGTTATATTCTTATCTGCTTTTTTCCTCAACTTTTATCAATTTTGGTAGTGGAAAATAACAAACGCCTTAAAAATAAGAAAACAAAAACAGTAAAATATTTAAGTATATTTTTTTAACAACATTTTTTTTTATTATTCAATTTTTTTTAGTTTATTATATTTAGATTTTCTATTTCGTATAGTCTTCGTTTTCTTTCTTCGAGTATTACTGTTTTATTATCTGTAGTTTCTTATAGCTTTATTCTGCTGCAAATTCTTAAAACGCTTACTATATCAAAATGTGGTCAAGTTGTCTAAAAAAATTGCTTTAAGCGTGGACGAAAAAGGCGTGCAACTGCACACGCTTTTTGGGAAAGCTTGATATATATATCAAGGCTCAAATTAAGTTATATATCGCAAATTGCAATATCCGGAAATATTTCTGGTCATTAAATTCTTAGTTTAGTAAAAACCATGAACACTGTTTTAATGAAAAGGTCAATTTATCATATTGCAAAAATTAATGAAAAATTAAAATAATAAATTTACTACTGCAAAAATAATAACAGTCAAAACTTATATATTTTTAATTATTGTTTTTTTAAACACCAGATAATTTAGGGATTATCAGGGCTTGTGATGAAGCGAGCGCGGTCGCGCTCCGCTGCGTAAAAAACGGTATTTTCAAACGTTCTAGGCGCGATAAACAACACTCGTTCAGCTTATAACGAGCGTATAAAATAACGCTCGTCCAATAGTTCAAGATTATTTTTTTATTTTCATAAAATATTTAAAAAAGATTTTTTATTAAAGATATTCTGTTATCAAACAACTGATATAAAATATAAAAAGCACAACGTCGTTCTCTTTTGCACCAACATAATGAATGAATGAGCAGTTTAAAGTCGTTAATCGTCACTAATTTCAATAATGGAATGTGCACGTGGAAACACAATGTGAATACAAAAATGCGCAAATAAAATAAGAATAGAAAATTAGAAAACCATTGTAAGAAAATTAAAACTGCGGAGTATTTTTAATCTTGTGAAAATATCAAGTAAAACTTATTTGATTTATTGTTTGTAATATTCCACACATCGCTTATGATAAAAATAAATATTATTAATAGAGTAATTTTTAAAATTAGTTTTTGTTCATAGATAGATTTTTTATTAACTATTATTTATTTTAACTCAAATTTAAAATGATTCTGTTGTTTAGAATGTTCGCAATTAAGGATATTCGAAAAGAAAACTAAGTAATGATGTCAATATTTATTAAATGAAAAGTTATTATTCTTATTTATTATTATTTCAAATTATTCTTGTGTTATATTTTTAAGATAAAAAAACGTAATTTAAAAAAGAAATTTTAGAAAAAATTTAAATAATTAATTTGAATGAAAAATATCAAGAAATATAAAAACCATTAACCGTTAATTAAGTGTACAGAGTAACATTTTAAAATACATATATCAAAACAACGAAGCAAAACTAAGTCACTAAATTATACTTCAATACTAAATCAATAAGAAGTTGCGTTTTTGTTTGATATTATTTTTTTATAACATAAATAGTTAAAAATAAAATCGCGATCTGACAATATACAATAAGTTTGGAAGTATAAAAATCTCTTTCGTTGAAGTAGTTTCATAAATGTGATACTAATTCAAACATTTTTTGACGAAAAAATTATGTAACAAATAAAAAAAGATATAAAAAAGAAAAAGCTTTTTATGAGTATCGCCTTTAGCAATTTTCATAATCGCGCTCACCGACGTTATCTCGAGCGCACATAATCACGCCCGATGAAAACATATTCTAATTTTACAAGCGCAATATAACACGCTTGATGATTTTCTTCATCACAAGCCCTGGATTATAAATGAAAAAAGTTGTGAGACAAAAATTATTATTACCAAAGGGCCGAAAAACTTGTGCTGTAATTTAAAAATCAACCAATAAAAAACTATACTAAAGCTATTTGCGTATCGAAATGCTATTTACGTATGAAACATTGTATGAAAAATCAACTGGGGAAAGTTTAAGGAATTATTTATTTAAAAATTTAAATGTTTTAAATTGTTAATTAATTAATTGATAATAAAAATAATAATAATAAAATTATTTTAACATATTTTAAAATAAGTTATTAGAATTTTTTCTTTTGTTTTAAAATAACTATAAAAAGTTTAAATTAGTTTTTACATTTTTTTAAACTCCTCTGTCTTTTAATTTTATATACAAATCTGCAAAAAGTTACGAATATTTAATTTATAAGAAAATATTGAATAAGATTTAAATAAGATATAAAAGTATTATATATATAAGATATAAATCTTATTCAACGATTTCTTTTATTTACAATATTTGATCATTGCTAAATTCCTTTAGACTGTTGTGATTAGCAGTTGTTTTTTAATAATTATATTGTACTTTATTGCGCTTTATCTTTCTAGTTTTATCTGATGTTTTATATAATGAATTGAAATATTAAAGTTTAAATCATAGTCTTTAATAAGAATAAAAATAAAAGTAATAATATGGTTTAACAATAAGATTTTATTCAAGGTCAACATAAAAAATTTTTATTGAATAATAACTATTGAGTTTAGTGATCATAACCGTTTTATGGTTTTTAAAAAGCTAAAAATTTAAAGAACGGAAGCATTTCCAGATATGGCAATTCACGATCACTTAATTCAAGCCCTGTATATATATATATATATAACTGAATTGGTGTTACCAGCATCATTTCATTCATCAATTGGAAAACTTTACCACAGTTGGGTCCACCCAATCTGCCACCATTATATCCGTGCCACATTACTGTATTTTTGTCGAAATGTCAACAATTTTTGTTACAACATACTCATACATGTGAAGTTCCAGAGGAGGGATGGTATCAAGAATAAATTTTCTGGGATCTTACTTAAGCAAACATGAGTTTATAACATTATTGAACAATTTCATAGTCTTATAAGGATATCCTGCACCTTGGTACCAATAGTAATATGAACTAAAGGAGGCAAAAGTGGTATTTATAATTGTACCAGTACAGTAACAACAAGCATGTTTTCCACCATCTATAATAAATTGTTTTGGTATTCTGAGGTTAAATGTTTTAATAGATACTTGGAAAAAGTTAATAAAACTAGGCAAAATCTCTTACTGATATGCCAAGAAGTACGTTTATGAGCTTTAGGTCAGAAGCCACAAAAAAATTGACCTGATTTAAATTAATTAACTTGATAAGCGTTTCATGATTACATTTATTCTCCTTAACATTTTGTGCCGAAGCCAGAATCAGGGATGCAAAGTCCCAAAAAAGACTCCAGATTTGAAAGTCACAAAAAGATTAGTTTATCCTAGTTTTTGGTATCCAGGAGCACTAAAAATATAAATAAGTTTATGGACTACTAATAGGAAAAAAATTAAGACTTTTAGGTTAGAGGAATAATCATTTTTTGAACCCGAAGTCTGTAGGTATGATGGCGGCAAGGACTCCAGTTGTCTGGGCTTAAAAACAATAAGTTTCAAGTCATTGAATCTCATGAATTTTTTTCTTATAGCAGATCATAAGTCAACAAACATGTTTAGAGCTTCTGGATACTACAGACTTGGAAAAAGTAGAGATATAAAGCCAGAGTCTTTTTGGGACTCCGCATCCCTGGCCAGAATTAACACCTTGTTCACTTCTGAGTTTTTCGCATTTCTACTTTGCTCCTCTTACTTTGTTTCATCAAAAATATTCATTATGACCTGAAAATTAATCACAAACAAATAATAATTCTAATTTTATTTCTTTTATTTGCATAATATAAAGTAGGTTAAGTTACTAAACCTTCAGTGAACCCTGTCCTCCATCAATTTCAACTCTAACAATGGCTTTAATTGAATCTAATCCAAGTAAAGAGCATATAACCAAGTCTGGAGAAATCTTCAATGTATACAACATCTTTCAACACTGAGTTTTCAAGTTCATCTTCCTTTCCATTTAAAAAAGCAAATTTTTTGCAACTGTAAAACTTTTCTAGAGCATGAGAATGCTTCATAACCATAGCAAATGAATTCTTTTTAACGCCTAGTTGTAAAATCCTATATTGTAAACAATGTGAGTTATATTAAGTATTATAAATTTTTTAAAAAGAAAATAAAATAATTTTCTGCCGCTTATATTATAAAATAAAAGTTATAAATAAAATACAGATGACGAAGATCTTTTTGTAAATCTCTAAAAATATCATAAACAACATTTCCAGGCAGATCATGATTTTTCTTGATATCAGATGTTGTATCAGTAGAGACTACTTTATCTGTTTGGAGCTTAGGTTTTAGTAGTAGAGGTAGCAGTTATATTCCTAAAATTAGAATAAAATATTGCAGCAAGTCATTATAATTAAAAAAACCAATATATAAAAAGCTACCATAGGATAATTGTAATGAGTTTTCAGCTTTTACTATAAACTTAAGAACAGACGTAAATTTTTAAATTTTGAGATGGCTTCTGTGAATGTTTTCTTTAAAATTAATTATGAGTAAAGTTTCTTTGTTCCTTAATGATATAAAGTTTTATTACTTGTTCAAGGCAGTTATGTTGGAGGTGATGTAGTGTTGCTAGATATATATTTGTAGAATGTCTTTTAATATTCTGATATTACTTAAAGTTATTTCTCACAGCCGCTATTTTTTTTTTAAATATTTAAATATAAATTAACATAAATATAAAGTATTATTATTAACTATTAACGCGTCTATTTACATTTATTTATTCTAAAATTTTTATTTAGATTGTGATTCCGTCTGAACAATTGTTTACTGGTGCAGAAGTAAATAAAAATGTCCAGTAAGTACTGATATACACTAATAACATTAATATATGATATATTAGAACTATTATGTTATATTATAACTAAAACATTCTTTACTAACTTTTACTACTGCTTGAACCTGATGTTAAAATCAAACAATTTTATCACTTAAATTTTACTCTTTAAAGTTTCCATTGTTTGTTGTTTTCCGTTGTTCCAGTCTTTGAACTTTCCTTCGGTTTAAATTTATCTTCTGCAATATTCACCAGACTTGCTTTTTGTAAGAATAATTTGAGTTCAGCTAATAATTTTATCTAAGGAGAAAATTTTTAAAAATTTAATTATCAAATTTGAGTCATTTTATTCAAAACATCCTATCTAAAACATGTGTTTGATTTTATTACCGCTCCTAAAAATGACATAACTATTTTCAAAGAACTTTTTGTTAATCTCTTCCTGCCATTCCAGTTAAACAGGTTAACTCATTGTTAGACATCTAAACCACTAGAGCTTCTATTGTTAAATTTATTTCCCAATTTATCTTTTTCTACAGCTTGTAGTTCAGACAATATTTCTGTCATAGTCTTACAATATTCCTGTCACAGTCTTACAATATTCCTGTCATAGTCTTACAATATTCCTGTCACAGTCTTAAAATATTCCTGTCATAGTCTTACAATAGCGTTTTTCAAAATTCTCTTTAATTTTCTATAAACTATTTAATAAGCATTTGACTGAATCTTGTTTTTCTTCCTGCTAGAAAATGGCATCTGTGGTTTCAATTTTTAAAAAATCTAGATAACACTCCGACCCCTCCAAATATTGTTTATTCGGTCTTTTCTCTCTTTTTACCAAGGTCTTTGAGTTTTTGTTCAACAAGTTTCTAACATCTCATCTTGATTCTAATAACTTATATTCTGACAATCAATACATATTTTGACAATCTGACAATCAATACATATTTTGATCTTCTTGTTCTATGGCTGACTTACTAACTGTTAAAACAAAAAGGTTTTATCATGCATTAGACAGAAGCAGCAAAGCAGAGGCTATTTTTTTCACATATTATAACCTTTCAATAAAGTTTGGCATGCAAAGGCTTTTTTTATATGGTATTCTATTTTATTTTTCATATATCAAAACTGTGAGTTATGTACATAAAATTCATAATGCTTTAAAACAAGGCTTAAAAAACTAGATCGAAATTCTTATAGGTAAAAGATTTTAATTGGTATTTAAATATTCGTTCTTTTTAAAGTAACTTTTCATCAATTGAATCTAACTGCAAAATTCACCAGACGTGCTTGCTCTTTGTGAGATTAATTTTAATTTGGCTAATAAATTTATCTTTGGATCTCAGTGTTCATAGCTATAACCTTTGATCCGAAAAGACTTCAATATTCACATGCTTGGTTTGGGTATCAAAACTTGTGAATCAATTCATCTATGGTCATGATATCAGGTTTGAATCCTCTGACTATTTTTTAATGTGTTTCTGTTTGGTACCTTTTCACTCAATCACCTTCTTCAGGCTTGGTAGTAAGGTGTGCAATTTTGAAAACTTGACCATGGCTGTTAAGATGTTTTAAAAATTTGTATAAATTTTAAATATTCGTATATATCTTAACTATAACGAAACTTTTAAAAAAAATCTTATCCTTAAAGAAGCAAATTAATCTCCTAAATAACTTGACTAAAATTAAAACTTAACTAGAATAAATAGTATACTATAGCAATAAGGTTATTTAAATTACGTTTAGAATAAATAACTTTGCATTGTTTATCTTTACTAATGTTTTATATTATAATATATTTTGCAAAACCCTTTTAAATAAAGTAACAACTTACATCTAACAATTTTTTTATAAATATGCGCATTTAAAAGTTAAAAAAAAAAAATCCTAATACTTCTTCGCAGTAATGTAAAAAAATAATGAAATCGTTTTTTTTTGTCAGAAATTCGTCGCCTGTGTTAACTGTGTTAACTTTGTTAAGTTACAAAAGAAACTGCGGCTGTCACAATTTTTCTGCAACCACAAGAATCCACTCTGAATTTTAACTATACTATTTAATAGTATTACTAATTTAAATTTGTCGGTTTATTATATTATAAAATATATGAAGTAAATATAAGCTAGACTTCAACTAATTTATATTCTAAAAACTACTAAACATTTTATATTTATATTTCTTTCTACTTTTGTTCTAGCAAAAAAAAAAGTTTTATCTATTCGAGTATATTAACTATGATAGATCTTATAAAAAATTCATTAAACTGACAATCATTGTTTAAAATCAATGTATATAAAGTATAATTTTTTTTTACTTAAATACATTTGTAATAAAAAAAATACATACTTAAATAACTATAAAAAAATATTTATGATATTCATTAATAATTAGATAAAAAATCATTAGCATTGATTTGTTAATTTAAATGTGTTATGAATATAAAAACATAAGTAAGGATCAAAAAAAATAAGTAAAGATCAAAGTTATTTAAGTCTTTTTTTTTTCTTCTCAACAAAATTTTTCTTTTTTTCAAGTGTATTAATTCTCAAGACTGCACTTTTTTAGAAGTAATTTTCTGATCAAATTAATCAAGCCCTTTTTCTTTACCCCTCTGCCAGTATTGTTGTTATGGTCTCTCTAAATCTAAAGTTACTTTAAATTTTTAGGATTATCTGTGCATCAGGATGGAATTGGAATTTGCTGGAAAAGTTTGTGTAAGTTGTTATATGGTATGATATAAAATGACATGATATAATATGATATGATATGATATAAGCTTCAATTACCACCATTTTTTGTAATTCATTCTCATTTGAGACTGGTATAAATATACAAGTCTCAAATAATTTCAAGCAATTTAGATAATTAGTAAACAATAAAAAAGCTTTTTGACTATGTTGATTATGTCCTTTGATGCCACAGTCACAAATACTGGTTGGCTAAAAGGAGTCTGTACTCTTATTGAGCAGTAGGGAGGAAAAGCCTTGGATGGCACATCGCTGTCTATGAATTGCATATAAAGGTAAATACTGAAAAAACTAAAGTATCATAAATTATTTTTTTATATATATATATATATTTATATATATCTGTTATTTTTATATATCTGTCAACAGATTGGAAAAACACTGTTTTGACAACTGTAACAACTGGAAAAAAGCACAAGCAGCAGCTGAAACCAACACATGAATGTTTTCAAATCGTCACTAAACTACTTTTACACTAACGCCACATCTATACCTTTCAATAAACTCACCGAACTCGCTTGGCAACATCCCACTACAACTTCAATATTATTTTTACCATTGAAACTTGGTTTGATGAATCCTCAGCACCTACTCTTCCGAACTACAACATCTATAGAAAGATTGCTTTGGTCATGAAGGTGTAGCCATTTATGTTAAGAGCAGTATTAGCGCAAACGAAATTGATCATTCTCAATTACACAACAATTTTCAATGTAAAATCTGAGAACAGCTTTGACACGAAACTTCTACAAGAATCTCTTCTAATTATTAATATTGCCCACAAATTTCTAATATTGCCCACCGATGCTTCGGTCTCTGATGAAATAGTGAAAACTCACTTGCCAAAATGGCCATGGTCAACAAAAAATTGAACAGTTTAATAATCATCGGTGATTTCAATTTCCCAGACATCAAGTAGCATGACAAATGGATCAATAACACTGGTGCTTAAACTAGTTTAGGCACAAAATTTGCCAAAATCCTATTCAAGCTACATCTACACCAGCACATTATTGATCCCACTTTCATCCAAGCCAATGGTCTATTCAAAAACACGCTAGACCTCATAATTAGTAAAATAGCTGATCGAATAAACCATAAATATTAGTCCTCCTCTTGGTAGCACCCCACAAGGCCACTGCACTCTGACATGGTAACACTAATTAGTCAAAAATGGTTACAACTCTTCCTGTTTTAACAGCTCAAAATTCATTTATAAAAATTTAACTATGCCAAACTAAGTGAGAAACTTTACTAAGTTGTTTGGGTAAATCTATTGAAAGATCAATATGCTGGTGAATGCTACCAAAACTTCTGCAACAACTTTATTGAATGCTGCCACGAATTCATTCTGGGTGCCCCCTTCCAAACTGACCAAATGCATTCAGCCTTGGCTGCCCAGCAGACTTCTCTTGTTAACCAAACTCAAAAAAAAACTTTTGTACCTCTACCCCATCAGCAAATGGCAAATCATTCTTCTAGTCAGAGAGTACAATCTTACTCAAAACTTGATTTAAAAAGCTTCCTGCATTGCGATTAGAAAATTTAAACACAAAAATCACCTCTGTACCATGCAAAATAATGGAAAACATGGTAAAAGACAAGATCACGGAGCACCTTGTAGCCAACAAACTTGTTGCTGATTGTCAACATGGCTTCATCAATAAAAAAGCCTGTGTCATGAATCTGCTTGAGACCATGGACTTACTAACCTATAGCGTATGTGGAGGACTCTTCTCCTTACAATACATACTTTGTCAAAGCTTTGGACAAAGCCACTCACAAAAGACTATTGTAAAAACTTGAATCCTATGGAATTGAAGGTAAAATTCTTGACTAGATCAAAGCTTTTTTCTCAAAAAGATCACAATGCGTTCTTGTCAGTAACAATTCATCCAACTGGGAACAAGTTATTAGTGGCATTCCGCAAGATTCAATGCTAGGTCCTACGCATCTTCATCAATGGCTTACCCAAACACAGTTGTGAAAGTATCTGTAAAATTATGCAAACGATGCCTAAAGTCTGAGCGTCATCAAAACCACTGAACACAAAACTCACTTGCAAGCTGATATGAATAGCATCGTAACTGAGACTCAAACCTGGTTGATGAAGCTCAACATCAAAAAATGCAAGGTTATGCACATCAACAAATACATTTTCCCATATGTTTACTCAATGAACAAGTATAAACTTACAGCAAAGTCAGCAGAACATAATTCGAGTCAACAACATCTGAAAAAAAACCTAGGCGTTCAAATTACCAACAACTTAAAGCATGAGAATATTGCCGCTGCTAAGGCCAATAATGTCTTTAGAATCTTAAAACACCTTCATCAACAGAGACACTAAAATATGGGAAAACCTACACCACCTATATACACCAACATCTTGGGTTCACAGTTACCACTTGGTGTCCACCGTTTGGTGTAATTTAACTAACTATTTATTTTTATATTTAATTATGAATATTTCTCAATTACTTAAATAATTCACCTTATTATATTCACTTTTCAAGAGTTCTTACTAGGGGTAATACAAGTGGACCAAAGACCAAGTTATTTAAAAGGCTAAAGTGTAATTGGAAATCAATTATTAAAAAGATTAAATTATGATAACCTGAAGAGACTTGACTTCTTTTTTACTACTTTTTTGGAAAAGAAGGTTGGTTTGATTACGCTAACTACATTTATGTGTTTGACTATAAGTTTTAATAATAAAGTTTTATTTAAAAATATAGTCTTTTGAATCATTTAGATTTCTTCAAAATTGCCCCAATAATGATATGTTTCCTAGAAATGACTACAAGTATTCTATTAAATCAAGTATTCTATTAAATCAGCAGTTCTTTAATTAGTTGGTAAACTAAAAGACTTTCGCTTTAGATATCTAATGACTTCACATCATGCTAGGTTTGTGGCACAGGGAGTTTGTTATTTAATATATAAACTTCTTCAGCCACAATTTAGTAGCTTATGTTCTAATAAAATATCATTGCAAGAGGGAAATTTCATGAAATTCTGATTCATGAAATAGCTTCACTTACAGCACTGTTTTATGTTCCGTGGTTTATTAAAGCTCCTATTCCTGCCACAGCACCTTCTTTAGATCTTAAAGCTATTAATGAAATGATACAATATTCTGAGTTCCATTTTAAACCAGCAGAAGCTGTTCTGAAGTCACTTTAAAAACACAATTGGTATTTAAATAAAAGATTTGTGGTAATGTGTCTTTCAGATAAATGTTTACCTATAGATCAGTTACATTAATTAGCTCTTAAATTATTTCAAATATCTAAGCTGGTTTCTCTTTGATTTATTAAAAGTGATATTACATGAGACAAAATGGCTAAAAATCAGTTCATCAAACTGGGACTTATTTCCTGGTTATTTTAGATTTAAAAGTCACAGGTTATTTCTTTGTAAATGACAGTACAGTATATGCTATTGACTTGGCCAAGACTTCATTGAAACTTTTAGAAGCGAAGAACATAACCAAGCTAATTACTAGCTGTTGCTAATCATTGTCTAAAATTTCAGGCAACATAAATTTTTGGCTGAAAATTTTAAAATATTCTTTCTTTAAAAAGAAATACAACTGTAAAAAATATTTTTTATTTAACTTCAGCATTCGCTGTCTTTAAAAATTAAAGATAAAATACATAATCTATTTTTAAAAATTTAATAACATAGCACCTGTTTTTGATTTTAAACTTTTTTTTTAATAATGTTAGTAACCATATTAGTATAGTAAAATTTAAATTTTACTATATATTTTAAATTGACTGAAAGCGGTCAAATTTCAGAGCCATGTGATCTATAAATTTTTTATAATTTTTATTAAAAATAGTTCAATAAATACATAAAAAATTAATAAATTGTGATAAACAAAAGATTATTTTAAGTATACAATTGTTTTAGGAAACAAATTATATGGAATATATATTATTTTTCAAATATTGAGTTTAGTTATTATTGTTATATTTGTTTAAATGATTTTTAATGTGGTTCAAAATTACATTCAATTGCAACGCAATACTTTAAAATATACTGATTAGGGAATTAGTTTTTAACAATGTAAATAGCTGAGTAGAAATTTACTAGTGTTGAGCGTTTTCGTTTACATTTATTAGCGTTAAGTGTTTTCATTATGCAATGAAATCTTGTAATAAAGCCTGCCAGTTCAAAAAGTTTTTAAAAACGAGTATTTTTCTTTTAGTCTAAAATTTCTAACTCTAGTTCTTTTTCTTTCCATTGAACAAAATATACAATACATGCAGCCATTTCCATTACATTTATTTGACAAATAAAAGGGTTGATACAGAAAGAAGCAATTGGCTCGATGTGTATAAACTGCAAAAATCACTTTTCAAACTGTTTTTAAGCGCGTGAAGATGCTTAATAAACAATGACTCGTTTAATTCATTGCTAACTAGCATTTTCTTCATATGTGGGAAATGCACGAGATCTGAAGATGCGATATCAATAAGTCCAATTTAGTTTTAAATGACTTTACAGAGCTTATCATTTTAGCTATAATTTTGTCTTTTCCCTGAAAACTCCAAATTTAAAGAATTCAATTTTTCCATGATGTCTGTAAGAAAACCCAAATCAATCAGCCAGCAAGAGTCAGCTAGTTTTTATCATTTATAAATATTTTTATTTCTTCAGTTTAACTCACAACTCTTGTAAGGAATTTGCCTTCACTGAGTCAATGTAATTCAGTATGTATGATAAGATTATGTTTTATCTTTGCATTGCAAACATAGTTGGACCTGCTCTTGCAGTCAATCTTCAACAATTGTCACATCGTGGTAATGTTGCTTATCTTTCCTTTTTCTATAAATACTATCAAGGGCGCTGCTTTAAAGAGCTAGCATCTTTTTTGCCATCTACTAAAATTCATTCTCGTGTTACTCGTCATTCAATTATATTTTATCCAATTACTGCGATTGTTCCTAAGTTCTCCAAAAATTCTTATTCATCTAGTTTTTATCCTCGAACATCATTTCTTTGGAATTTGTTCCCTTCTTGTTTTCCTGATTCATATAATTTGCAATCTTTTAAGTTGTCTGTTAATCGTTATCTTGCTTTATAAAATTTATCTTTTCTCTTCCAGTAACTTCCAACTTTAATAGTGGTTTGCAACTCTAATTGTAGCCTTGTTGGAAGTGAAGATGATTTAAAATTTAAAAAAATCTTCTAACAGGGCCTTGAAAAGGAGTTGCAATGGAGTTGCTTGAAAAGAATTGATTTTTTTTGTAACAATTTTTATAACAAATATTGCCATTTGAACTTTTTCATATTCAAATGGCAATATTTTACAACACTGAGCTTCCTGGTGGATAAAACAGTTGTAGAACATAAAGTTTGAAAATGATTTATTCTTTTTGCAGAAGGCAATTAATCTTTTATTTTTACCAATCATTGCTGGTGTACCATTGGTGGTTATTGGAGACAACTTGTGCAAAGGCATATATAATGTTGGCATATGTTCTGGATGTATTACAAATATTTTCATCCCTTGTCTTTCCTTTCCTAGGTAATATTTGCAACATATCTTTTTTTGCTGTGAAGTTACTAAATAACATTCTAATCATAACTGTTAATTGTTGGGGATTATCTTTTTTTAGGTATTTCCTAATTTTCCAGATATCCAAATAGTTAAAGTTAAAAAATTTTTTTTTGTAACTTTTTCATCAAATAATCCGCAACACTATATTTTGTTAATTAAAAAAAAACAAAAAAGATTGAAGTCTTTAGTCAAACCAGTAATTAATTATCCCTTTTCTAATTAATTATTGCTTCTCTACCATTTAATAAGTGGAAAAGTTGGTTTTTTGATTTTAGTGAAACATTGACTAAAATTTTACGAGGAATCCAAAAATAGATATATAACTAAAAGCATAAACTTTTCAAGTATTTTATATTATGGTTGTAGTAGGAGAGAATTAGCGAGAAATAGGGTCGAACCCTGAAAAAAATGGCATAAAGCTAAAATTTTGCAGAGAGAAATTTCACAGCCTCTGGGTGAGCATAAAAAAACCCCATTGATTGCACTACAGTAAAATTCTTTTTGAGGCAAAAAAGGGTAATTTTGACAGCACCAAAATATCATAAATTATATATTGTTGGATAAAAAATGTTATGCTGATCAATATTCATATAAGCACTGTGACTTAAAAACAATTGTTTTTTTAACTTCTTTACGTTTGAAATATGTTAAATCATTAAAATACTATATTTTTTGTTTTCAAAACATAATAACTTTTATCTGTACGTAACTTAATTATTCACCTCCCCAAGACTGAGAAGGCCACTACAGTCGAGGAGGCTATTTTTGTGGTTACAACCCTCTCTCAACTCTATAACTCCAAAACACGAACCTTGATGAACAAGCCCGCTGCGCGGAGAAACAAGTTACGCGCGGTACTACCAGGGACATGGTGGGGATCAAACTTGGAACTTCTTGCTAATAAGGTGAGCGCTCCACCACTACACCACTACCACTTTCTTTTTATGTGCATATAATATATTTAAAAAAAAAATTTACAGTTTTGTTACTGAAATGTTGCCCGTGACAGCCTTCGCATGCAGATATACATTTTAATCCGTTTTTCCTGCAAAAACACATATTAGTTCCACACATATTTCCTGACCAAGTTTTACAATTACAGTGAATCATTTTTTATTATACTGGTTGGTGCTACAATCTTTGTTTGTTGGTATTGAAAGAAGACAATTATTATCTAATTTCCATACCCAGTCTTTTGGATCCAAGTTGAAAGATTCAAAAATAATTTTTACATTCAATAACCTGGAGATGAACTCTAAAACCATGAAAATAAGCAGCAGGATCTGTGGCTGGTAACCTTTCTGGTTTAATAATTCCTTCACAAACTTTTGTTTATATTTCAAATATCTATATATAGAAATAGATATTAAAAATATTAAAATATTTTCTCAATCTAAATCTAAATTTTCTTAATTTAAATGAATGACTTATATCCAAAAAATTAAAATTGAACATACAAATAACAAACACAATTTTCTTAATGAAGATTCTGCATTTCCACCTTCTTTTTTGGTTGCCCAGTAATCCAAAATAATTTCAGATACTGATTGTATACTACTCAATTTTTTCAGTAATTTTAAAAAACTAGGTTTTCCTTTTTTTTTTGATTATTTTCTCTTGTGACAAGATTTTGGGAAGAACTTTTTTCCATTTTGCTCTTCTGATGTGCTAGGTGTAGTTGAGGCAATTTACAATTTATTCAAATTTTTTTGTTAGGAATTAGCATGGTTTTATTAGTGTATCGTGTCCAAACAAGAGCTTTAAATACTATAATTTTTTTTTGCTTCAGATTTTTTCAATATTTAAAGAAACTTTTCTTTTATTTTATATAACATTCAAAACCCTTTTACTACCCGTAATAGTGAATCTAAAGAACACCATTTTGAAGACTTTAGATCAATTCCGCTCATCGGTGTTAGCATGAAATTAGTTAAAATCTTTTGAAAAAGTTCCTTAATTTGCTATTGATTCTAGTTCTAATCGGTTCTGACATATACCAACTATATATAGTTGTCAAACTATAGTGTTCATTTCACCTAAAAAACGTATTTATTTAAAATCTTATTCAAATTTAGACAAGCAATTGTGATTTTAAGAAGATTTTTTAAAAAAAAAAGAATCTTCGGTCTGGGTTTTTTTTGCTATAAACATTCATTTTTAATAATACCGCAAAATTTATAATTTTTTTTTTTTTCGTCTTTTCATAATTCACAGACCTGATTATTTAACGAAAATATGTCAACAAAATATCATACAGACACTACAATGTTTTAAAATTGCCTTGACTACACAGAGTGTTCATTAGATTTAATTGAAGATCCTTTATCATAACTATCAAATATAAGTGGTGGCATAATTTATTCTTATACAGCTGACATAGATCTTAACAATTTCTATAAACATCATACCTTTGCTCCAAAGAACTCTATTGAGTAAGCATCCTCAGTCGAGAATATATTTGCTCCAAAGAACTCTGTTGAGTAAGCAACCTCAGTCGAGGATATATTTGCGCAAATTGATGTTTTTGCTTGATTTAATTTTGTCATTAGGAAGAATCACTTTGCGCAAAGATGATTTCTTTGCTTTCAGCATTAGGTTATTTTAAAATAATGGTTGTGGGAGATGAGTAAGCTCATATCATATTAATCAAAGTATAGTTTAACATTATCCTCTCTTTCTACAATTGCTGCAAGCCTATTAAAAAGGAGCGTTGAATCAACACAACAATTAGTTTGCTTGTCTAGTTTTACGCTATTGGTCAAAACATCCAAAGAAAAAAATGAATTCTTTTTTTTTAAATTTGCTTCATTGAACTTGCGAATGTTGAGACAAATTTGTAGACGAATGCCTATGTTATCAGCTTCTTCACAGTTGACAAGATCTTCACCATTGACTAACACAACACCCGTAGATAATGAATATAGATTTCTACCATCAGTATTGAATGGATTTCTTACAGCAAACTATGTTCATAATCACAATGCACAAAAACAACTCACAATGTTCATAATCACACTAATCTTATAATACCCATTTTTTTATTGTTTTCCATAATTCCTAAGTCAAATCCAGATAATTTATGCATTCGTATAGGTTAATATGACACAGTCAATATTTTTGAAAGTATCTGTATTACCAAGTCTGATTAACTCTCCCTTGTTAATATCATTTTGCATTGCCATTTTATAAGTGCATTCAAGTCTGGATATATTTAGTTTTGATTCGTCAACTAAAATATCTAAAATATGACTCTTCGATGCACTCTGGACCAACATGTAATCTCTTAAGGCTCTTGCTACAGTTTTTCCTTTAAGCATATGTTTTACCGTATCTTCAGAGTAAACTTGCTCTAAAACCTCTTCCAGGCCAGTTCCTGCCATTAAGTTTCAGCCGTAAAGGCTGATCAAGCGTAACTCAGGGAGTAATTATTTTATATTTATTGGCTTCATCAATAATAAACAACAGTGCAGAATATATGCATGTTTATTCTGAATAATTTAAGTCAATAATAGAAATAAAATTTGATGAATGCTTTTTCATAAGTTGTTGTTGATTGTGATGTAGTATGCATCTTATAACCTTACCAGTTTGGCTGAGGATTATATTTTGAATTAAAAAACCATGCCACATACCAAGTAAGGTCAAGATTCATTTCGGGGACACAAAATACTTCAGATACAATTTATTTTATTGGTTCAAGACTTACATTTATTAAACCGTGATAGCTTGATCTGTGATAAGGCGTTATTTTTAAAGACACATCAGATAAATTTTTAATAGACTTGTGTTTCGAATGCAATATGCTTTCATAATTGCATTTAGAAGAACATATTGTTCCCTGTCCGGTCAATGTGCATGTAGTAGTGGTGTAGTGGTAGAGCGCTCGCTTTATAAGCGAGAGGTTCCGGGTTCCATTCCAACCACGCCCCTGGTAGTACCGCGCTCAACTTGTTTCTCCACACAGCGGCCTTGTTCGTCAAGGCTCGTGTTACGGAGTTATAGAATTGAGAGAGGGTTATAACCACAAGTAGCCTCCTCATCTGTAGTGGCCTTCTTGGCCTTGGAGAGGTGAATTATAAAATTTTTAAAAAAAAAAGTGCAAATCTTGTGATCTACATCAGCCACCCAATGTAGGATGTTCGGCTCTTGTTCTTGCGTGGCATTTACTCTACTAACTGCAGCAGATAACTTGAACAACTTGACTTCATTGGAGGATATTGAAAATCTAAATTTGTTAAAGTGATCCACAAGTTATTTTGTTCCAAATGATTTATCAATATCTGCGTCAACTCCAAATGGAATTGGTTCTATTATAGATCTTGGTCACGAAGCTTGAGCAATGGATTGCCCTAAACTAATTTGTCGAAGTTGTACAGTAATTAAATGGCTTAGAAATAGCTGTAAACTCTGTGGAACCCATTTGAGTCCATATTCAATATCACCCATATCTTCTAGTGACGGATATACAGATTTATTTTCATCCATTTCTATGATGACAAACTAAATTAGATTGACCAGAGAGTTCTTCAAAAAAAACATGATCACTATAATGTTCAAGTAATTTTCATTATAATGATTTTGTTGAGTAATATGGATAACCATTGCTAAGTTCTTTCATCTTAATGTGCACATCCGAAAGGGTATAAAGTTCGCAGTCAGTTCCTTCCTCTAACCAGAAACATAGTTTTTCAAAATTTTTGTTGATCATACACGAAATATGATAGATGGCTTCTTCAACTACAAGACATCAAACGAGAATGTACAGTATTTCCCTCAATCATCCTCTCTATTCAAAATATGTTCGATCATTTTGTTAATCAATGTTATGGTCTCAACTTTAGCAATCTGTGTATGTTTGTGGTCTACTTTTTTAGTACAAAGAAAACATTTTGATTTCCAATCAAATACCTCTGCAAATGAGGATTGTCGTTTTTTTTTTGGTACAGATAATGATTGATCTTTACGACTATCCACAAACTTTCTTCTACAGCTATGATGGACTAATACTGTTGTACAATTATGCGTGTCTGTTGCAACTGGTCTTTAAGATAACATTTGTATCAATGTTTTGAGACCTTTTCTATATACTTTGACATAACTTTCCTTGTCAAAGCCAAGCTTGTACAATACACAAACAGCACTTTTTCTTTTAAAAATGTAAAGACTATTACTACATGTAGCGTTTAACATTTATCTTGTAAGTTTTACGTTTCAATCAGACGCAAACTTTTTTCGTAGTAAAACTAAATTATTCCATTCATACGAAAATGTTTCATTGAAAACCTTTGTTATGAAAACAAAAGAATGATTATCTTTTGATAACAATAAATCTAATTAAGTTTTGTGCAGTTTAAACTTTTAATGCTTTTACACTTTTCAAACGCAATTAACTTTGAAAATAGTTGTTTTTAAGTTATAGTTCTTATATAAATATCGATCAGCATAAAATTTTCTATCCAACCATATATAGTTTATGATATTTTGGTGTTGTCAAAATTGGCTCATTTTTTGCCTGAAAAAAGGATGTTCCCGTAGCGCAATCAATGGGGCTTTTTTTTTACGCTCATTCAGAGACTGTCTGCTTCCTCTATGCAAAATTTCAGTTTTATACTTTTTTTGACCAGGTCAACTCGTAATTCTCTCCGAATATTGGTTATTCATTTTGAGACAACTTGTATAGCAACTGTTGCTAAAAGGCAACTTTCTAGAAATACTTTTTGTTATTTGAAATAATTTACTGAAATGTTTTTAGTCAGATGGTTAGTAAAACCAATTATAGAATTTTTTTTTATGATTTGATTTTTCATGTCTATCTTTATTTGCATTTTTTGAAAAATTTAAAAATTTATTTGCTGCTCAAATTTTTTGAGTTTTGACAAAACGCTTTAAAATTTTCTCTGAAGTATGACTACAGTTTGAACCTCAATAAGATATTATCACACTTACTAGAACCTTTTTTTTTGGGGGGGGGGGCAATTTTGGGGTAACAAAATGTAAATTTTGTCATAAATGTATTAACTTAATGTAGAGTTTTTTTTGGTTCACATTGTTTTTCACATATTTGTCATTTTATTAATATACCCTATAAATTTTAGCCCAATAACTGTTAGTTCTGGGGTATTTTAGGAAACAGAATCGTTCTTTTAGTTCCTGAGTTCAACATTTTTTTTAATTCTATTCCTAATTATTTTCAATAACTATACGCAAAATAACTTCCTTATTTGATGCAAATAGTTTATTAAATTTTGAGCTTTAATGGTATGAAGTACTTTATGATCTTGGTAAGAAGAAGTACCTTAGAAGTACTTTATGATTTTGGTAAGAAGAAGTACCTTAGAAGTACTTTATGATCTTGGTAAGAAGAAGTACCTTAGAAGTACTTTATGATCTTGGTAAGAAGAAGTACCTTATGATCTTGGTAAGAAGAAGTACCTTAGAAGTACTTTATGATCTTGGTAAGAAGAAGTACCTTAGAAGTACTTTATGATCTTGGTAAGAAGAAGTACCTTAGAAGTACTTTATGATCTTGGTAAGAAGAAGTACCTTAGAGAAGATGTTAATAAGAAGATGTTAATGGTATGAAGTACTTTATGATCTTGGTAAGAAGAAGTACCTTAGAGAAGATGTTAATAAGAAGATGTTAATGGTATGAAGTACTTTATGATCTTGGTAAGAAGAAGTACCTTAGAGAAGATGTTAATAAGAAGATGTTAATGGTATGAAGTACTTTATGATCTTGGTAAGAAGAAGTACCTTAGAGAAGATGTTAATAAGAAGATGTTAATGGTATGAAGTACTTTATGATCTTGGTAAGAAGAAGTACCTTAGAGAAGATGTTAATAAGAAGATGTTAATGGTATGAAGTACTTTATGATCTTGGTAAGAAGAAGTACCTTAGAGAAGATGTTAATAAGAAGATGTTAATGGTATGAAGTACTTTATGATCTTGGTAAGAAGAAGTACCTTAGAGAAGATGTTAATAAGAAGATGTTAATGGTATGAAGTACTTTATGATCTTGGTAAGAAGAAGTACCTTAGAGAAGATGTTAATAAGAAGATGTTAATGGTATGAAGTACTTTATGATCTTGGTAAGAAGAAGTACCTTAGAGAAGATGTTAATAAGAAGATGTTAATGGTATGAAGTACTTTATGATCTTGGTAAGAAGAAGTACCTTAGAGAAGATGTTAATAAGAAGATGTTAATGGTATGAAGTACTTTATGATCTTGGTAAGAAGAAGTACCTTAGAGAAGATGTTAATAAGAAGATGTTAATGGTATGAAGTACTTTATGATCTTGGTAAGAAGAAGTACCTTAGAAGTACTTTATGATTTTGGTAAGAAGAAGTACCTTAGAAGTACTTTATGATCTTGGTAAGAAGAAGTACCTTAGAAGTACTTTATGATCTTGGTAAGAAGAAGTACCTTATGATCTTGGTAAGAAGAAGTACCTTAGAAGTACTTTATGATCTTGGTAAGAAGAAGTACCTTAGAAGTACTTTATGATCTTGGTAAGAAGAAGTACCTTAGAAGTACTTTATGATCTTGGTAAGAAGAAGTACCTTAGAGAAGATGTTAATAAGAAGATGTTAATGGTATGAAGTACTTTATGATCTTGGTAAGAAGAAGTACCTTAGAGAAGATGTTAATAAGAAGATGTTAATGGTATGAAGTACTTTATGATCTTGGTAAGAAGAAGTACCTTAGAGAAGATGTTAATAAGAAGATGTTAATGGTATGAAGTACTTTATGATCTTGGTAAGAAGAAGTACCTTAGAGAAGATGTTAATAAGAAGATGTTAATGGTATGAAGTACTTTATGATCTTGGTAAGAAGAAGTACCTTAGAGAAGATGTTAATAAGAAGATGTTAATGGTATGAAGTACTTTATGATCTTGGTAAGAAGAAGTACCTTAGAGAAGATGTTAATAAGAAGATGTTAATGGTATGAAGTACTTTATGATCTTGGTAAGAAGAAGTACCTTAGAGAAGATGTTAATAAGAAGATGTTAATGGTATGAAGTACTTTATGATCTTGGTAAGAAGAAGTACCTTAGAGAAGATGTTAATAAGAAGATGTTAATGGTATGAAGTACTTTATGATCTTGGTAAGAAGAAGTACCTTAGAGAAGATGTTAATAAGAAGATGTTAATGGTATGAAGTACTTTATGATCTTGGTAAGAAGAAGTACCTTAGAGAAGATGTTAATAAGAAGATGTTAATGGTATGAAGTACTTTATGATCTTGGTAAGAAGAAGTACCTTAGAGAAGATGTTAATAAGAAGATGTTAATGGTATGAAGTACTTTATGATCTTGGTAAGAAGAAGTACCTTAGAGAAGATGTTAATAAGAAGATGTTAATGGTATGAAGTACTTTATGATCTTGGTAAGAAGAAGTACCTTAGAGAAGATGTTAATAAGAAGATGTTAATGGTATGAAGTACTTTATGATCTTGGTAAGAAGAAGTACCTTAGAGAAGATGTTAATAAGAAGATGTTAATGGTATGAAGTACTTTATGATCTTGGTAAGAAGAAGTACCTTAGAGAAGATGTTAATAAGAAGATGTTAATGGTATGAAGTACTTTATGATCTTGGTAAGAAGAAGTACCTTAGAGAAGATGTTAATAAGAAGATGTTAATGGTATGAAGTACTTTATGATCTTGGTAAGAAGAAGTACCTTAGAGAAGATGTTAATAAGAAGATGTTAATGGTATGAAGTACTTTATGATCTTGGTAAGAAGAAGTACCTTAGAGAAGATGTTAATAAGAAGAGGTAGATCAGTAAAATCTAATTGTAGGGAGTAATAATATTTCTTAGCAATCTCTAGTTCAATCTATAAATGATCTTTGATATGATCTACAGTTCGTCTTTACTTTTTACTTCACATTACTCATTTAAGTATTGCATATTTCATTTTGACAAAAACATTTTTTTGACGTTTTTTTTAGAAATAGGTTTTTATCAAACAAGGTTACATATGAAGTAAAGCATTTTCAAACACATGAGATATTCTTAATTACACAAAATACATTGGTATTTTCCAAAAGTACGAATTAGTTAAGTTAGTGTTTTAAAAGCAAAAAATGTTGGATAAAACAGTTTATTTTTCAAAATTGTTACAAAAATTGCTAAAAATTATGTCCGCATTGTTCAATGGCTTTCCCGTCTGTCTTTTACTTCTTATCACTGTCTTATATATAGTTGCACTAAGAGTTTTGGCAGTGAGCATTATAGAGTTGTGTAAGCTTTTTGATGCTAAATAATTCAAATTTCTTTTTTTTCTATTTAGATAAATATAAAATAAATATATGCTTCTTAATCATAGATACAGTAAACAATAAATATTCTGTTATGTTCGGATGAAAAATTATAGACTACTGATAAAGCGTTCCCTCCCCCTCCTCATTAACTTTGTTTTAAAATTAATTCCTGATTTTTTTCTTGATATTTCTACAGCCGTTTTTCAAAACGCCTTAAGATCAAAATATTTAAAATTGACTTTTTTATTAAATAAGCTAATACAGATGATATCAAACGTTATTGAATAATTTTTTTTTTAATTATGAAAAATTCATAAAGATTACTAGTTTCAAAAAACGCCTTAAAAATAATATCTGCTTTTAGCAGATATTATTTTCTAGCCCGCTTTAATTTTTGTTCCCTCCTCCCCATTGCATCTGTTTAAAATTTAAAAATTTTTAATGTAAAATAAATGTATTTAGAAGATGAAATAAGTAATAATACAAAAAGAAAAAAACAAATAACAAGGAAATTTCTATCCGCGCAAGACGTTTGTAATATATAATTTTGAAATTGAAGAACTGTTAAACGTAAAAACTCTAATTCTCTGGCCAACTAACTTTCCCGAAACTCTCTTCTATTAAGGGGGCGTTAAAGGAAAAAAGTGTTAAAACAAGTTTCGATTTTTGGATTGGATTGATTCCGGCTTTTAAATCTCTCGTAGTATATGGTAAAGTTGACACTTTTTCTCTCTGCTTTTTGGATAAAACTGATACTTCAATCGTGGGGCTATCATAGTCACAACGGTAAAACATGCTATAAGAACCACGTTTGAACTCGATTTCGGCGATGTTTTCCATTTGTGGACGAGAAGACAATTTATTCAAAATATATTGAGTGATTTTTTCCTTTAGCACAAAAATGTTTGTGGCCTTAAAAGATAAAAGGCTCACTTCGTTACAATTTTTATAACTTTTATAGAATTAAAATCAAACTTACCTGCAAAATTTCAACTTTTGTATTTCGTTTCACTGCTTCCACTCTTTGAATAAAAGCATTGAAATCGTACACGTAACTTTGCTTCAGTTGCTTCTCTATTAAATGATGAAATGAATCACAACTCATAAATGTGAGACCACTTTCTAAATATTTTAGTTAGATTTTGTTGGTTGCGATTTTATTGCCATTAATCATATATATCAAAAATATCACTAAACTCCAATTTTTGTTTTGAGCGGAGTAATTGTCACACCAAATAGTGATTTCAGATTTATCTCGATGTTCTTGCAAAAACAAATATGCAGAAATTAGCTCTTCTTTGCACCGCCCAGCAAATTCTTCATGCCAATCAATTGAAACTACACTTTCCCTAAATTTCCCACACACCCTAATTGATAGGGGGTGGGCCTTTTTGCAAATTTCAGGAGCTTTTTTCTGTGGTGGAAATATTTTTCTGAATTTGATCCTAATGACAGGTTTTGGGGAGGGGGCTTCCGACCCTCTAGCCACGGCCTTTATAAAGATCATTAAACAAGTTACTTTAGACTTAACATCTCAATTTAAACATTTTGTTGGGCATAAGCAGTGTTTATTAAGCACGATGCAATTTATATTTTCGTACGCCAAATATTTATTTCGCCTAAATAATAGATACAAAAGTAAGTCCATTTAATCCAATTAAGTCCAAGTATATCCAATTAGTCTATTTAGTAGTGACTAGATAATAAACCAAATCAATTAGTTTTAGTCATAAAATACAGATGTAAAAATTCACAAAATATAAGTGATAAGTAGGTAAATACTGAAAATAAAAATCGTAATTTTTCTGCCATTCAAAAATAAAATATTGAAAGTAATGTGCGACTTTAAAAAGCATACACTTTAGTCTGTTTCGAAATGCTTTCGTTCTTGTCAAATAAAATAATGGAAATGATAAAAAAAGAGAATAAATTAACTTTTCCGTTTTAGATTTAATCTGAAAAAAGTCTATTCACTGAGTAAAAGTTTTTTTTACAAAGTTAAATATGGGCATTAATTAGATCGTTTGCCTTATTTTAGATATTCCTATTAAGAAAATCTAGCTAAATTAAAAAAATTAACTGAATATCCTTAAAAACAATTTTAATTAATTCAATTTGAGTTGATTTGGGTTAAAAACAGGTCCGCGGCATATAATTTCATGTAATAAAAAAAAGTCACTTCAGTTTTGTAATGTTTAACACGATTGACAAAACCAAGACTTATAGTTAGAAGCTTCAGGTTGATACCACATCTTTTTTTGGTTGATACCATCTGTTGTTTTGAGTGGGTAATGCTTCTTCATAGGATCTGTGATTTTTTGCATCTTTTAATGTCTTCTTTTGTTGTGCTTTTTGATTTTCCTCTGAAGCTTCACTGAAGTCAATCTTTAATTGCTTTTATTTTGCGGTCTTCCAATACGTACACAGGTATGAGTGGAGGGTGTTACTCAAAAATTTACGAATACGTACAGGGGGAATGTTAAAGAGAGCTAGTACATACGCGATTCGACTATCTCTCGTTGTCTATCTCTCGTAAAACTTGATTTCTTTTTTTTTATTATTAACAAAAGCTTTGCTTTTTATAAGTTTAAAAATCAATAATCTGTTTATTAACCGAATTAGCAAAAAAAATGTTTGTTTTTAATGCTTTAAAAAATGTATGCATTGGAAAAGGGGGGTTGGTTTTGTAATGAATAATGCGTAGAGGGAGGGGAGGGTCGTTAAAAGTATTTAGGTGCGTATACGAGGATTGTCTATGTCAGTGGTTTTACTGCGTACGTACTTAATGATTGTCCCCTTTATGGTCACATCGATCTGTTCTCTCAATAGCCTTGGATGTACTACGATTTTTGTTTTTTACAATACTCTTTATTGTATTATTTTCAATATTCTTTTTAGGGTAACTGCTGATGCGGACTACTTATCTCAGACACAACAACTGAGTTACACATACTTTGGATACGTTGCTTGTCATAATACCTCATCGTCGCTCGCCAAGTTAACTTAAATTAGTCAAAATATATGTGTAAATATATTTGTGTATATAGGTCTCTAATTATATCAATTACTTATACAATATGTTGATTATAATAAATATATTTTATATTTACGTTTTTTAAATATAGTTAAAGCAATTTATAATTGACTTTATATGAAATAAACTATATAGATTTTTATATAGATATTTTAAATTCACGTTTTAAAAACACTCTATAAACAAAATTTTAGAATTCTGTTTATATTAGATGAAATAAATTTTTTGTATACAATATAAAAATTATATTGAAATGTTTATTCTTAGTCTTGCAGACAGTTACTGCGTCAGCATTAAATTTTCTTGATAAATGTTTGTAATATATTTTGTAATGAAATAAATAATGAATTTTTCAAGAACGTGTATGTAAAAAATGTATTACCAGGCTGCCTAACATAACTTGGTGCTCCAATATTTGTCAACTTTTTGATTTAAAAATATGTGCATAATTAAATGGAAAAACAATGTGTACGTAATGCCAACAGTTATAAACAATGTCAACATAATAAGCAAATCTTGATTTTCCCAGATGTACTGCAATATTAATACCGAGAACTTTGTATTCATTTTGGGTTATTTGGTAAGTTGTATGGGGGTGCTTATTTCCTAAAATATCTTATGACAAAACCTGTACTAAACTAGAAAACATTTCTTCCGAACTTCCACAGGGATCATTTCTAGGGCCTTTATTATCTATATAAACGATATTTACTTATCTTCTAGTGTATTAAATTTCAATCTTTTTGCTGACGACACTTAGGTTTTTTATTCCCACTCAAACATAGAGTCAATCTTTATCACTAGGAATCGTGAGCTTGACAATCTCAATGAATGGTTGAAAGCCAACAAACTATCTCTAAATAAAATTAACAGCAAATATATTCTTTTTTCTAAATCCTCCAAATCTGAAACTATGCCCCTAAAACTCCCAAATATTTCAATAGAAAAAACTAATTTACAACGGACATTCTGCATTAAATTTTTAGGCGTTTTACTTGACGAACAAATAAGTTGGAAAGACCACATTAATTTAATAGAAAATAAAATTTCAAAGAGTATTGAAATTATGTACAAGACAAGACATATGTTGAATAAAAACTGCTAAAAACTTATCTACTTTTCATTTATCCATAGCTATATCAGTTATTGTAATATTGTGTGGGCCAGTATTTATCCATCAAAATTAAAGCGTATCTTAAATAAACAAAAACAAGCAAGCCGCCTTATATTAAATGCTAATAAATACACCAGTGCCAATCCGCTGCTGAGAAAGCTTGGAGTGCTTAATGTTTATCAATCAAATGTTTACAGTATTCTTTTATTCAAGTTTAGATTTAAATATCGTATGCTGCCAAATATTTTTGACGACCTTTTTGTTATTATAAATCATAAATATCAAACAAAGCATTCATTGCACAACTATCAGGTACCAAAAACCTTATTAAAACAGTCTAATTTCTCAATAACATACCGAGGGCCACATTTGTGGAACTCATTCCTTCCAATTGAAAGTAAAACTATAATTTCACTTCAAACTTTCAAAGTTATTTAAAAAAAAACAGTTACTTGATTATGACATATCTCAAATTCTATTTTATTTTTAATATCTTTTTTAATTCTTAACTTTTCTTTCGTTTGCTTAAAAGCAAAACATTTTTTTTTTTTTTTGCTAATTTATCTAAATTTGTATTTATTTCCTTTTTTTTATACATATATATTTTTATGTATGTAAAAATATTTTTTTTTTATGTATAAAAAAATGTAAAATGTTTATTTAAAAGTATTTATATTATTCTATTGATATTGTAAAATTTTATGATAGATATATGATAGTGTAAACGATCCAACGGGGCTAGATGATAAGACTTGTGTCTTCTGCCTGCTCCGGTCATATCTTAACTCAAAATATTTTGTAAATAACTTATTATGAAAATGAAGAAATAAATTATAAAAAAATAAAAAAAAATGACGTGGAGGTTAAACCCCGTTTCATCCGAAATAATTAACTTTGATGTTGATTTATGCTGAATTTCTCTTGCATAACTCTATCTTAAATCAATAGTTTTTATATTGTTCTTTTCTTGAGGAACCAGTGATAAACGCTTTCATGTTATTTTCATTGCTTTATGTTACCTAGAAACAAACGTCTAAGACACATGAAACCCCAATTCAGCCTGATTTTCACAGACTCCAGCTTGTATTAGTGAGTTAATCTCTGTTGATCACAGTGCTAATTGCGTTTCTTATAGCAGAACACTTTCTTCCTTTTCTATTAATAAGTTCAGAATCTGGTATGTTGACGAGAATTTTGTTTGCGCTTTTTAAAACCTGGCTGTACAACGATACCAAAGTTTGGCTTATTTCTTACATCCTTTTCCTCCATTAAGTAGAGGAAGTTGGGGTACAGTGGATCGAGGGGCACAGTAAATAAGAGGTATTTTCTCAAAAATTAAACTCTTGTTAATCTTAACAATGTAATCATTTTATCTGCTCATATATCAGCCATCTTTATTTATAATTATATTATTATACAGAATTTTGACAACCGGTTTTTGGTAGGTAATTTTTGTTTTTAACTAACTAAAGTAAATTTTCCTACCTTCCTTATGTTTGTTATAGAGATCATGGTTGAAATAATTTTATGCTTCCTATTAGCAATTTAGCTTTTCTTCTAATAACACTCATGTCCCAAAAAATTAGACTTAAACTTAATTTGTTATGGAGGGGCACAGTGAATTGGGGTGCAGTGAATAGGTTGACTCGCTATGCCCAAATAATGATCTTAAAGATTAAATTCATGCATTTTTAACAAACAAACTACATGAAAATAAATTTATTAGCTTTAAGCTTTAAATAATATTATTTAAATGATTTTTAATTTTTGAATACTTTTATAAGTTTTGTTATCAATAAAATTCTTTTTTTTTTCTTCTCAATTTTCAAATTGTCTATTTTTACAATTTTAAACTAATCTAAATAATAAAGGTATGCCAAAACTATCGTGTACAGTGTCTTTACTCCTTTAACCTTCTAGTTATTTGGCTATGCCCCTATTTACTATCATTAATTCACAACTGTGTTCGTCGATTCATTGTGCCCCAGTACTGGGGCACAGTAATAGCATAACACAACTCACTTTAAACCTTTCTGTGACCCGTTAGATAATAAATATTTGGGTTTTAGTGATTTATTATCATGAATATATCTCAATCCTTTCGCTCTAAAAAAAATAAAATACATATTTTAACCTTAATTTAAAAAATAAAAAAATCCGATCCACTATGCCTTAACTTCCCCAAAGTTATGTATTATTTTCAATAAATCAGATTTATATGTAGTTCTTGTTTTTTTGCTGTTTTTCCATTATTAAGGTATATAAATTGATTATCAATAAAAAGCATTTTCTTTTAATTTAAGAAATATTTTTGTAATAATATATTAATTGAAGCTGTGTTCTTGAGAGTCTCAAGAAAGAATCTAACAACAGTAGATGTTAGATATTAACAGGGTTTTTTTCGCTTAATTTATTAAGTTTGTTTTTAAAATTAATCACTGAAATGGGATTGACAATATCACTTTCCAATCGATTCCAATTTTCAACTATACGGTTTGTGAAGAAATAATGCCGCGGCAAGAAGTTTAGAACATACTGCCTTCTCAACCTTTGATTGTGTCCTCTGGTTAGCCTAACCAATACTTCTGGTTTACGATACAAATTGATAGTATCATGTTTGTTTAGGACTTTATACATTTGGATAAGATCATCGTTTTCTCTTCTATTTGGTAGATTTTGTAAGTCCATTTTCTTTAACCTTTGCTCGTAACTGTCTCCCTTTATTTTGTAGCCAATTTTTGTTGCTTTTCGTTGAATCCTTTCAATTAAGTCTATGTCCCTAACAAAATATGGATTCCATACTTGAAAAGTATATTCCTAGTTCGGCCGAACGAGTGACGTATATAACAATTTCGTTGATGTTTCATCTGGATAGAGAATTGCGTGTTTTAGCATACGCAATTTTTGATTCGCCTTACCATTTTTTCAATATGGTTTTCCCATTTTAAATTGTCCGAAACATAAACACTCTTTCCAATTTCGTTAATACTATTTCATGTTGAATTGTATCTGATTCTGTAGCATCATATTTTAAACTATATGTTTTTTTTGGATTATCACGACCAAAATGCATGATTTTACATTTATCTTTATTAAAATTGATTAGCCATTTTTTGTCCAGGTAAATAAGATATCAAGATCATACTGTAGAGAGTGGTTTATTTTATTTTTTTCTATAACTGCAATTATTTTTAAATCTTCAGCATATAGCCTTGCTTTATTGTTTAATTTTTGTGTTAAATTATTTATATAAATTATAAAAAGCAAGGTTCCTAAAACCGATCGTTGTGGTACCCCACAACGAACTGTTTCCCATTCTGATTCAAATAGTCCCAAAACAACTCTCTGTTTTCGATTTGCTCAGTAAGCTTTACACCATTGCAAGAATTTTCCAACAATACCAAATGATTTCAGCTTTAAGAGCAGCCTGGAATGCGGAACTGAATTGAATGCCTTTGAATGTCTTTTACTGGTTCTATCCAATAAAAATAAATGAAAAATGAATATAAAGATATACTGAGATTCATCACAATAAAATTTATATTTCTGCATTTTTTAGTTTATATATTCGCATAATTTAATTTATATTTCTGCATAAAAGAATTTAAATTTCCGCATAACTCTGTAAAGTGCGTCGTACAGTGGGGCAAAATTGCTTCAAAACTGGGCATTTGACGAAAATGAAAAAAGGTGTTATGAAACATTTTTTGATGGTAGTGTATGAAAGTCTCTGGTCCATCTTATCCGCCTTTTTTTTTCAGGGTAGGACTGACCTTTAACCTTGTGGAACCAATAATGTGGCTCAATTCTTTTGTTTAAAAAATAACTCGCTTGCGCGTGTTTTAGGCCGGGTGAATAAAAAAATAATTGCTTTAACTCAGTAATTGGTCAGTTTTACGTGAATAAAAACTTATTGAAAATTGCTCAAATTTTTATTCACGTAAAGCTGACCAATTACTGTGTAAAAGCAATTACTTTTTTTATTCACCCGGTCATTAGTACTACTTAGTTCTTACAGTGTTAAAGCTTAAGTTTGTTAAAAGCTCAAATTTTTTTTCAGGGATTCTTTTGTTTTAGGTTTGCAGCTATCTTTGGCTAATAAAAAAATAATTTTAAAGTGTTTAAAATATGGATTAGGTCGAGGTTATCACGTGATTGTAATGTTATCACCCCTATTCGAAATAGTTGAAGCCGTGAATTACTTTTTATTTCAAAGTACCTAATTGAGCTTCAGTAAATAATAAATTATTGTTAATTAGTAAGTAACTCTTGATAAATGTAACTTTAGTGCACCACCGATAGCTCAGTTGGCAGAGCGGGAGACTGTAGAGTTTTTAGGAGCAGCCGTGGCGCAGTGGTAGCGCACTTGCCTCAGAAACAAAGGATCCGAGGTTCAAACTCCACCTCTGTGTAAATTTTGTGACACCGGTTAGAAAGGAGGCGTGAACTTCCAATTGAATGCTCATCCGTGGTGCTCTGTGAGAAGACCATAAGGACTTCTTGGAGCACCTTAATAAAAATTAAAAAAGAAAAAAAAAAAAAAAATGTTTTAAGCATTGTTGAATGGATAATTAGTGATATCATTGTATGTTTATATTCTATGAACGTTTATAAGCATGTCAAAATTTAGCAATAATAAAAAATAAACGACATAAATTCCGTATAAAAGTTATCTATACTTTATTATTTAAACAGTTTAGCGGTTAATTTATGCAAAAAGTTGTATAGAATTTAAATTTAAAAGTCGAAAAAGGTAAAGAAGTGATTAAGATAAATCTTTACATTACTTTCCATTATCTTGTTGTTTGAAAAACTATAAACACAACAGGTTTTTAGCATTTTTATTATCAATTCTTAACATCTATTTGGTTCTTTTACATGTGAAACAATCTTTCTAAATGTTTTAATAACCACTTTTTCACGTGATAAAATCTTAACTCTTTTATAACCATTTTTATACGGGATACTTTCTAGCTCTTGCTAACCTTACCACTTTCTCGCCTAACCTTGCTAGGCAACAGACTATTGCAAATCTATTTTTAATTCCAAAAAAAAAAAGAAATTATGCCGTAATAATGCATGACGTAAATATTAGTACATATTTCTTCACTGGAATAAAGATTATATCATTTTTTTGGCACGTCTTCATAATGATTTTCTTATAACATTCTAAATTATCAAAAGTTCTTTAAAGTTTTCACTTAATTTTCGCAATGTTACACCTCATTTAATATGACTGCCGATGCGATTGTTTTCGTTTGACGTCAGAGCGACTTTATGGATGTATTAATAGGACTTTTAAAAAAGTGCATTTAAAATATTATATTTTTATTTAATTTTTTCAAACAATGCGCTTTTTGTTTATGTCCTCACTTAGATACAATTTCAAATTATGATTTAAATTCAAAAATTGCTGATAATTACAGATTGTACAACTATTTTTGCACTTATTGAGCTCTTTTGTGTGTATTAGTGGAAATGTGTCAATTACATCAGTAGAAACCAGGTAATGAAACCAGGTCATAACGCTTGAATTAATGTTATTTTTTTTTTGTAGAGCAAATTTAAACGAATAAATCTAATCGCGTTTTCAAGTAACTTTTTTTGAGTAACTTTAAAATTAAATAATTATTTTAAAGTTAAATAATTATTTAACTTTAAAATCCAAAATAAAAAAAAATTACATTTGTCCAATTTTAAAGCTATTCTGTGCGTCGTCTATGCGAAAACTATTCTGTGCGTCGTCTAATCTAGCTGGACAAAAACATTTTTATTTCGATTTCTTTTAAATTCGATTATTCTGGTCATGAATTGTTGAAATAGATAATACATTTTTGTTCTATAGCTATTTTATTCTATTTTTGTTATATATATATATATATATATATATATATATATATATATATATATATATATATATATATATATATATATATATATATATATATATATATATATAAGTACTTGATATATTTAATTTTATAGCAGGAGTGGTGAAGCAGTTAGAGTTCTGGTTTAGAACTCTAAATTCTTCTTTCTAACTTCAAAGCTGGCTCTGGCCATATATACATAATTGGTACGGAAGTTGGCGTGGTCTTCTTGGTTAAATTCTACAACGCGGTGCTCTGTGATAAAACCGTTCTGAATTTTTGGAGCACCTAAACAACTAATTAGAAAATTTTCTATTTAAATGTTTTTGCGGAACGAAGAAGTCAATAAGTTTGAGTTGATGCATGATTTTGAATTGCTTGATAACGTCATCTTATTTTTGGCTTCTTTAAGTGCTGTTAGGCCAAGCCAATTTTCATAGAACGACTGTTCATGTTGTTGACTGTTGATATTGCTTTTGTTGCTCAATGTTGGACTAGCTCGAGGTTGGTGATGTTTGATTTAAAGTACGGTGACCATGGTGAGGGCGAATGTAAATGAGATACGGTGTGCGCCATAACTCAAAACTGCGACTGCTAAATTCTTTTTTGAGTCATACTACCACGACTGCTAGGATGACTCAAAAAATACATAATTTTATAGGAGCAGTCTAAAAATAAAAAATTATATTCTCATTCAGTGGTAGCAAAAAAGCTTAAAAACTCTGCCTTATCACTTCATTTTACATTATTTCGCAAATATTAGTGAAATCATTAATTTATTGTAAATATATATTTATTTGTAACAAACTTGATTATAACCACCCTTTAGCGCAATAATTTTATTCGCGTTTTAAACTTTGTTTACATTTAAAATAGGATAATTAATACTCTACTAAGTTTTCATTTATTCTTTGAACTAAAGTATTTTCATAGGCCATTTGTTTGCATTAAAAAAACGAAGTTAAGAAAACAGTTATAATTAACGGTTCTTCAAGTATTCTAACAAGTAAATACACGGATTTATACTCACAGTTCAGTTCCGCAAATTACCTCAAAATTGTTTAGAAAAGTAAACATTCCTCGAATTTGAAAAGATTTGAGAAAAAATTTGAGAAGTAAAATATGAAATAATGATATTACTTTGATATAAAAATTTTTTAACGCTAAATATCTTTCCCTGCCAAATTTATGACTAACTTAAGTTCGAATTATTTATCTTATTAAACGGTTTTGTGGTAATTTACGGAACGGAACTGAGACTATAAACCAGTGTATTGTATAAATATAGTTTCTAGTTACTGAACTTTTTTTTTTTTTGCTATACTTAGGCCCTTTACTTAGCAACTGTGTAGACACTTTTTGTGTGTGTGTGTGTATGTTTTCGATTTGCTAGCATTTCGACAACAAGTAAACAAAGAAATAAAAAACATTTGACAAGTTTATCTGTAGTGAATTTTTAAGTTGTAAGAACCGACTATTGCTCTTCGATTTATAACAACAGAGTCACTGATTTATTTCGTTAATCTCGCTTATTATCTTTGATTGATTATAAGTCAGTAAACAAAATCAACCTTTATCAAAATTAAAACAAACTTGAGCTCGAAGAAATTGTAATTAAAGAAGTATCTATTAAAGAAATTTTGTTTGATTTTCGGTAAGTTTTTTGCTATCTAATTTGCCGATTTCAAACTAGCTAATCCTAATCAACCGAGTCAATATGTTGTTATGCATTTTAAGTTATAGTTTTATTTTTTTGTCCATAGTTTTTTCTGTATGTGTAATAAAGTTTACATTCATTTAAAATATTAGATTATGTTTAAAATTGTTTTCTGCCCAACTCACCCAAATTAACTCAATCTCGCTGACAAAATGAATATATTCTTGCCATATGCACCCAACATGGTTTGGGTAGGCAAGAACAGATGTAGTATGTTATATAAACTCATATTGCAGAGATTAACCTGAAACTTACTTGGAACCATCCACGAAGTGTTTTCACCGTGTAACTTCCAGGTCCTATACGTTACCCCAGTATGTTAGGGTTACGTATAGGCCTTAGATTAGGGTTACAAATATTAACTAGTAATTTTCACCATATCTTAATATTTGTAGATCTTGTAAATTTTGAAGATTTTATTTTATACTATAATATTATTTATCTAGGTTCTTTCTTGAAAAACAACATAGTTAAAATAAGAGGGGGAGGGAGATGTAGATTTTTACCGCGATTATACAGAGAGTCTCTTGTAAAGACTGCTTCTCCAACAGAGGTTTCAAAAAGTTATAAAATAACTTATCCTTATGATAGTAGAACTCCTTTAAATTCTGAATGTAGTGCTCATGACATTTATCAAAAGAAACAACTACCAACACATAATATTTCTTTAACTTGTGTTAATAGTTTAAATCATTCAATTGATCAGTCAGTCGTTGATAAGAAACGGGGCAAAATTATAAAATTGAGCCAAAATGTGATGAGTAAAAATTAACCATATCAGATCATAGTCATCATTTTCAGTTCGCAAGGCAGCAATATTGTACAATGTACTACGCACACAACACTGAGAAAAAGGCTCTCTGAGATAATTGCTGTTAGAGCAAAGGAAAAAAACCTACTCTAGCATTTGCTGAGGGCTAACAACCTGAGAGTACAACCTCATACAGCATCAGTGCATAGATAAAGTAAATGTGTCAAAAATGTTTAGTGTCTTGAATGATGTCATGGTGGAAAATGGTTTGCAAGGTAAACCAGAACTCATATGGAATATGGATAAAACTGGTCATCAACGTGACGTAAAAACGAGAAAAGTTATTGCACTAAAAGACACAAAAACTCTCCACAGTCGAACAAGTGGAAATCAAGAGCCAATTAATGTGGTTGCCAGTGTAAATGTACAGAGCTAGTTCATTTCACCTTAGGTAGTGAAGGGAAAACGTCCAGGTCTTTAATAGTCTTTAACAAAGAGTCTGTACCACCAGAAACAAGTTGGAACTTATCCGAAAGAATCGAACTTAATAGGGTCTGGCTAGCTGTCTAACAGTTTATTTTATTTTTAACTTGTAAAGCCTACATAGGGGCTCTTTGAAAAGGTTGTGGTGACTTTAGTCATCTTCTTTGAGCTTCTGTATGTCTTTTATAAACCCACTTTTTTATGTATAAATGTTTCTTTGTAATTAGACTTTCTCATTATATAAACAGCAAATATATATATAATACAAAAATAAATAAAAAAGCTATGGTTTACCAAGATAATTTTTAGAGAGCATTGGCACACAACGTCCCCCGTTGTTGATTCTGGATGGACACAGTTCTCACAACTTCCTTAAGCTAATTTATATAGCTATCCAGAACCAAATACCTGTTGTTGAAATGCCTTCACACTCATGTATATAATGTCGCATATTGGACGCGGCGAGATTGTCACAAGTGGGCGAGGTTCAGTGCTTTTGAAAACCCTGTACAGTTTTTAATGTTAACGTTATACAAAAGTTAGAACAGTTTGCGTAGTTTTGTAGCTGAAAGATTATGCAATCTAACGATGCATAATGCAGATGTGTAAGTCTATAAACAGCCTGTCGGCAGCAATTTGAAAGCGGATGTAGGCGAGATTTGATTAAACTACCCAAAATTAGTTCTAAAATTTTTTGATTTATTTTTTGGATTGGTTCCAAATAATAAATCAAAAATTCAGAGCAAAGGTTCAAAAAGAAAATGAAAACAAAAATAAACGAATGCTTGTAGATTGCGTTTGTCGGAAAAAAAATAAAGATTAGCACAAGCATGTAGTTAAATTATTTTTAAATCTTGTGACGTCCATCAAAGCAAAATTAAAATGATTCTGATATTCAATATTTCTTTATAGTTCGATGGTATAGAGATTGATATCAATGACTCCAAAGAATTTAAATATATTTTTCTTGTTGAAGACATCGAGCCCAACAAACATTCTAAAACAGAACTTCAGTGGACCTATATAGTTTCAATATTGCTCTGAGGGCCTAAATATAATCAATGTTGTACTGGACAATCACATGGCCGACGACACGGGTTTCGAAGTGGAGGCGCACAATCGTCTATGAAGTTCGTCATTTTTTTTCCGTTAGAAGAAACGTTCTAAAGTTAAATATCCTTTGATCCTCTGATTCAAATGAAATTAATATTATGATATTTTAAAATTAAAAATGAAAATAATATTTAAAAATATTTTTTAAATTAAGTATCACATCGCAAAAAAAAAAAAAAAAAAAAATTTATATATATATATATATATATATATATATATATATATATATATATATATATATATATATATATATATATATATATGTAAAGAAAAAAAACTTGTTAAATCAAAATATTGACGTAATAAAGTCCACTGTTTAAGAATGTTTAAATAAATTTAAAGTATTTAATTCGAAATCATTTGCTCTTACCAAAATTTTAAACGAAGATATTAGTATCTGGTATGTTTTGTACAACTTTTGGTACCTTAATTTTAAAGACCAGAGGAATATATATTGCTTGGCAAAATTTAAGTTTCTGAATTAGCAAATTAAAAAATAAATTTTCTTTTTCAAACTTGTAATGCTATGACTTTCAAACTATTTTGTATAAAACATAGTTTGATATATCGTTGATAGTTTGATATATCAACAGATGATTGCACATATTATTCCGATAATTATATTTCTGATGTCATTCAAGTAGTTTATATTTGTTGTCACTCTTACTATATTGTATATAATTATAGAATTTATACCAGTTGTGGAAATTTTGATGGTATTCTTACACATTTTAATCGTAAACTTTCAACTTTTTATTCAGTAAAGTCTTAATTCAGTAAATATATTTTTGATTCTACTCTAAAATTGCTATTTTGAAAATTTAAAGATTCAATACTAGATCTTGGAATTTTCTAATTTCACCAATCTGTGTAAAATGTATTTCTAAATATTAATTTAAATGTTTTTTAATCAATTTTTTTTATATCTCATGTTAATTTAAAAAATAGTTGAATGAATCACTTCTTTTAAACTATTTGTTAGATGTTATACTAGTACTCAAGGTAGTATACTACCTAGTTGTGATTTTAATTATTCTTGTTTAGGATTTTTGGTATTGCAATACAATATTTGTTGTTTTAAAAAAATATCTTAAATTGTCAAATTATTATTAATTATGTCAACAATTTTATTATTACTTCATTAATCATTTTAAAGAACTAGTAAAATAAAAAATTTAGTTTAAATTTTAATTATTTTTATAAGTTTTGGTCTGCATACTTATAGAACTTATTAAAACCTTGGTTAATTTGTTTATCTAATCATAAATGTATTCAATTGGACTTAATGCTTGTTTATCAATGCTTTGATTGTATGAGTTATGTACACAGGAGTCATATCTTGTTGAAATTATTCAGCAAAATATTGTTTCAGCATTTGTGTAGTCAATGTCTTTGTATATGATGGAAAAATCTAGTTCTCTAACCTCTCTGTATAGCTGTGTTGGTTACTTTGACAATTGTTAAAATCATTTGAATGGGTGATAGCGATAAGTTGTTTATTTTTTAAAATTAACAATAATAGCTAAAAATGCTAAAATATTTACTAATATGTGGTGTAATAGATTAATAGTAGAACAATTGGCCCACAATCAAAAAGTTCATGGTTCAAATCCATCCTGTCTCGATCTGTTTCTCAGTACAATAGTCTTGTTTATCTAAGTTTCTTTTGGGAAGTGAAATTGATTTAAAAAAAAAAATCTATTTAAATTTTTTTTTTCTAAATGTATGACAAACATTTCTGTAATGAATTTTCTTGATAAGTTAGCATTAATTTAGCATCAAAATATTGATTTGGTTGTTTCTGTTTTTTTGCTTTTATTGTCTATTAAATGAATAGCATCAATTAATTAGTTTTACTTATAGTGTGTGCAAGTAACTTATTATAAAGAAAATATTAAAAGCCACAGCCAATCAAGATGGCAGCAGTAGACATTATAACTAATTATCCAAGGGAACAAATTTTAAAGAACCCAAAAAAGCTTCTAGCAAAACCTACGCAGGTAAACTTTATAAAATTTTGTTTGCTTTAAAATAATTTGTTAATATTTTTAATTTTAAAACAGTATAAAATATAAAAAAGTATAAAATATATAATATAAATTTTAAACAAAATGATTAGTTAATGCTTGTATGAATGATTCAATAAAACTCTATACAATCATACAAATTTGTTTGTTAAAATTTCAATTAGAAAACATAAAAAAAGGTATCAATTTTAGAATTATTTTTGTTACTTAACTCAAATTTTAACAAACAAATTTTTAGATTTTCATTACATATGCTAATGTTAGGTATGTAACATATTTTTAAATTAATCAAATACGAGATAGTTATACATTGGACAGAGCTTCAATAAAGGCAAAATTTATTAAAATCAAACAAAATTTTACACAAAGTTATGTTGTTTTAAATAACAAATTTTTGATATATGGATTTATTGAATGAGCTGTAACCAAACTTTGAGTTTTTCTTAACCTAAATGTCAGTTTTTTTAAATTTTAATCCAAATACATAAAACTTGATATTAAAATAAAGGTCTTAAAAAGAATAGTAAATAGTGTATTAAAAATCCACTTGGACATTTAAAAATTATAATTTTTACTTGCACATTTTTTAAAAATTCTACTAAATCGACATATATGTTTGAGATACTTGAAGTTGGGTCGGTAAAAGTAACAAATATTAAACCCTTACTCCACCTGGGTTATTGCATTGTTAAAGTTGACGTTATGTATTTTGGGCAAGTTTGTTAGGTATCAAGGCAAAGTTTTTTGTTAATGAACTTTGCAAGTTGTAAAAAGAAGGTTTTTGAAGATGGGAGAATTGATAAAAAAAAATGGCACAGCTTTTCTTAAATATAAACTTGATGCAGTAAGTAAAACAGAGATTTCGATATCAAAAAGATGAAAAATTAAAATAAAAACCATGTAAAATGAAAATTAAACTGTTATGTATGTTGATACAAATTTCTAAAAATTGCACAGAAAGACATGTTAATGGTTTTTGAAGATTTTTTAATACTGGCCAGTCTTAAATTATCTTCAAAAAGCGTAGCACATAAATTTGCCCTAAAAGCCGGATTTATGCATACCTACTTATGTTTATTTTCATTTTGGTTAAGTTGAATTTAATATGTCTATTCTAATGTAAATTTCAAATACATTTGAAACTTCAAAATGAACGTTTTACTTGAATTCTAAACAAATTATTTTAAAAACACAACACCAAAACGTTTTAATTAAACTCTGAACAAATTATTTTAAAAACACAACACCAAAACGTTTTAATTAAATTCTGAACAAATTATTTTAAAAACACAACACCAAAACGTTTTAACTAAATTCTGAACAAATTATTTTAAAAACACAACACCAAAACGTTTTAATTAAATTCTGAACAAATTATTTTAAAAACACAACACCAAAACGTTTTAATTAAATTCTGAACAAATTATTTTAAAAACACAACACTAAAACGTTTTAATTAAATTCTGAACAAATTATTTTAAAAACACAACACTAAAATGCTTTGATTAAATTTTTAAAAAAATAGTTAAAATAAAAATAAAAAAAACAGACTTTTAACTAATTTCTAAATTAAATAATACATTACAAAAAAATGTAAAAGTGAAAAAGTAATTTAAATCCCTAGATAATATTTTTAAATGAACAACAAAATGAATGTTCTATTTAAATAATAAATAAAAACCTTTTGTTTAAATTGCAAAGAAATCAATTATAATAAATGGTTTAAAATAAATCAAAATAAAATTGGCAAAATTTTCATTCATTTATTAAATTTTTTAGCAAATGTTGATGTTTGAAAGAAAATTTGGCAAACTCTGTGTTTGTTTTTCTGTAGATTGCTATGCTCAAATTTTGCCTATTTGTCATTTTATCGAACCTTAAAAGCTTTTTGACTTTATTTTTCCTTATTCCCAGAGCTGCATACTAAAAAGTAATTATTTGGCTTCATTTGTAAGTATTTTTTCATTTAGGTCTTTATTACATCATTCTTCAACAATATCTCTGCTCTTTCATTACCAGTTGTTATATAACTTATATTTAAAATTAGTTTATCTTTATTTACTAAAATTGTGAAAAGATTAAATTTTTAGATATCCAAATAACCAACAATCAAAAAGGTAATTAAGATTTTAACACACATCAAAAAGAAGTAATAAAAAATATTCAGGTTAAGCACAATTCAAACCACGATCCAAAAATTTTAGAAGAAATATTTTAGAGATTTATCCATAGAGCTTTTTCAATTTGCTCTGAAAAATTTGTAAATAAAGAAATCGATTTTCTAATAGATGTATTTGCTGAAAATGGATATGGAAAAAAATAAAATTACAAAACCTTGCAAACATCGTTATTAAGAAATGACACTCAAATAATGAATTAGTCTCATCTAACAATGAAGCAACCATGCTAACAATCACCAAACTTTGGTGATAATATTTGGATCACTAGCATAGATCCCAATATTATCACCAATACTTTAAAATTTTTTTAGAAAAGCAGGTTACAAGACAGTTTTTAAATTTAGTGCAAATCATAAATCTTGCCAACCTTGCACAACAAAACAAAACTACAATCAATTAGCTATCCCAGAGCATACCTAATAGAATCCGAGTGTAAACTAAAATACACTAGAGAAACAAAAATAAATATAGCGACAAGAACAAAACAACACCAAAAAAATGTATTAGAAAAAAAATAGGACCAATCTGCAATTGGGCATTATAAAAAAAATGTCTATGTAATATATAATGGGAGCAAGTAAAAACGTTGCAAATAGAACTTAAAAAATTTGAAATAAAAGTTTGAGAATTAATTGAATTTCAGTATAACAAATGCAGACCTAAAAACGGAGTTCTGAATTTAGATTATTGTAGAAATGTAACTCTGGACGCAATATTATATATACTTATATAAATTTATACTTACATTAATGAATCCTGTTTAAAGTGTACTTTAAAGAAGCAATTAAAAATTGAAAAGAATATAAAAATCCTATTACAACTTGGAAAGTTATTGATAAAGCACATCCGTTTAAGCGCAACAGAAAATTATGCATCCTTTGCTTAACTGAAAAGTACCACATAATAACATCAAAGTTGAAATTATTAAACAAAAGAAATTAATTGGTATCAAAATGTTGCCATGAAAACAATTTTTTTATAAACAACTTTAATGTCATCGAAGCAGACACTGCATTGTATTTTTGTAATTTTTTTGTTGTTGTTAAGATTATTTGTAACATCGATGATCTCCATCGATGATCTCCATCTCCTTGGAGTCATATTTCTTTAACTACCAGGTGTTGTTAGATAATATATATGCATACATACATACATACACACACGCGCACACATATATATTTATAAAATCATCATTTTATAAAATTATTATTATTTTAGACTTAAATATAAAATAAATTATGAAACTAATCATAGTAATGATAATGAAAAACGTCTTATATTAAATTTAGATGGAAGTTGAGGATGAATGCAAATCTCATGAAGGACTACAAATGTACTATCAAACAAAAATTGAAGAGGCACAAGTATGTATATTTTATCTCATACATTTTACTATAAAAATTTTATATTATCTGCTATAAAAAATATATAAAGCTATATATATAAAATGTTATATATTTTATATATATAGCTTAATATTTTTTCTGCACTGCTAAATATATAGAAATATATAGAAGCAGTGCAGAAAAAATATATAGCAGTGTAGAAAAGAATAATTTATAAACTTTAGTGGTTGCACATATGCTTATATAATAACTTATACATTCACAACATGCATAGCCTATTCCAGTGTTTCTTAACCACCCAAGTAATTTGCAAGTTTTTTTATTACCTGGGTAATTTTTTAAATATTAATTATTTCAAAAATAATTTTTGTAATTTTTATTGCTGTGATCAATTTTAATTAGTGGTAAAACTATAACCTTTATCAGGTCTCAGCCAGAGTATTTGAGAGTAGACAAATACTCTCCTTAAATGATCATGGTGAGCCATGCGAGCTGGTCCTCTAAACAGCTTTTTACGAGAGCTTTCGTTTTTTTGCACAAGCTATCTGTTTATTCATTAAAAAATAGTGCTTATTAGATACAAAAATTGATTTTATACCTTTTTCAAGCATATTCTTGTAATGTTAATGTTACAAGTATATATGCATAACAAGCGTCATTTATCGCGGTGTAAAAATCTTTAGTTTTCTTTGGGTTTTTACACTAACTTTACTTATTCAATAGAAAATTTGATTTTAATAAAAATGATGGAGAAAATGTATTTTTAAAAATGTTTAATATTGTAAAATCAATTTTCATAATAGCTTTAATATGAAGAGATAGCATTGACTAAGAAAAAGATTTATGACAGAATATTATCAATTTAATTTTTCATAATGGCTTTTTTTTATAAGAAATTGATTTTTTATTTAAAAAATTAATCAGTCCAATCTAATTAAAATATTTGCATTATAATTGTTGTTCTTTTTAAATAATTATTGTTATTATTTTTGTTGCAATAACCGTGCCTCTAAAAAAGCATTACAGCTTATTATGCATTTATTGGTTTGCAGTCATGTGACATTGAAATGGAAACACTTTTAAAACTGATTACTTTTTGATTAAACAATATTTAACGATGTTATTTATATAATTTAATCATACATTTAGCATACATTTATTTATATACAGTTAGCAGGAGAAAAAAAACATTTATGTTAACAAACCATGTTGACAAAAAAAAAAATCAAGAAAATATTAAAGAATGTATTTTATTGTTGGTACAACTTGGCATAGAATGATTAAGAAATTATTAGAAAATGAATCAAACAAAGTTTCAGTAACCACTATTAGAAGAGTTAAAAATAACATGGTGAGAATTAAAAGAAAAGATGGTTTAAATGGCAAAAAAACTGAACATCGACATTGACCATTAAAGCTAAATTTACGGCAAATTTTTCAGATGAAAAACTTATTAAAAAAAGACAATCCACCAACTATTTCTGAATTATCTAGAAAGTTTCAATTAGGCGTTATATTGATAAAATATTTAATTTTAAAAAAGTTTTAAAAGGATGTGTATATGCATTATCACCTTGTGTGATCGAATGAAGGTTTACAAGATCAAAAAAACTTTACAGATTTTTAATGAAAAATGGACAAAAATCTTTACAACTGATGAAAAAATATTCCACCTTACTGATTATGATCAAAAATCTAAACATATATTTACATAAATCTCAAAAAACACCAAGAGTACCCTATTATAAAAAGAAAAAATTTCTAAAATCTGTATGGGGAGGAATTTGTGCAAAAGGATTAAAATCTCTAATATTTGTCAAATCAGGAGTTAAATTAATTCAAATAACTATATAGAGAGTTAGAAACAAACTAAAATGCTTAGTTTATTTAAATCATGTTTTTAATTATGTTCAGAATAATTTTTTATCTTTATTAATGTTTATATAATATTATCGGAAACCCTTAAAATAAAAATAAAAATTTACTTTTAACAATTGTTTAAAAAATACATGCTTAATTTAAATTATAGTTTTTTTTTTTACTAGTTTAAAAATATCGGTTTCCATGTAAATGTAAACTAGTAAATAATTACATATTTAAAAAACATTTCATTCTTTGTTTTAACATTTATTATTTTGTTTTTTTAGTTGAACTTGTTTCAAAATATTAATATTTATCATAAAAAATACATATTAATACAAATAAAATAAAAACAGTTTATTAATAATATAAAAATTCATTAGAAGCTTTTGTTACTTTATTAAAAGTGTTTTAATAATATAAAAGCATTAAAGATCAAACTTATTTTATTCTAACAGCTTGCAAAAACATTTGTCTTTTATTTTCAACAAAACTTTTTTCATCTTTTTAAATGAATTTTTTTATCTTTTTAACTTCAATGATTCTTATATTCGTTAAAAAGACTTTCATTGTCTTAGAAAATCGTTGTTTATAAAAACAAAATAATTTTTTATTTTTTAATAACGTTTATTATAAAAAATGCATGTTTAAATAATTTATATAATATAGATTTAAAAAATTATATACAACTGTCAATAATACTTTAAAAAAAATCATTATCAGTAAATTGTTACTTTATTTAAAAGCGTTTCACTAATATAAAAAAGTTTGTAATTTAATTCACTTAAGGTATAATTCAGATTATTTTTATTCTGAATTATATATTCGCATTTTTGAAATGTTTTTTAAAATAGCTGCGGTCAAATCGTCAAAGCAAAATGTGATTTGCTTGGTCATATAAGGACATGCAATCGCATGTCTTCCTGTGAAACACTGGGTACAAACCTCAAATTATTTGTGTTTAGGAATCAAGAGTTAGTATTAATGTCTTTAACATTAAAAAAGGGCTTTTTTTTAGTGTTATGCTCATATTGAAGTTTTGGGAAGCAAAAGTTAAACTAAAATAATTAAAAAGAGTATTAAAAATTGTCAAACTAGATAATTAACAAGTATTTTTAACAATCAAATCAAATTGATGTTAATAATTTTATATATATATATATATATATATATATATATATATATATATATATATATATTTTTATATATATATATATATATATATATGTATATATATATGTATATATATATATATGGAATTTTTTTTTAATGTGTTTTTATATCTAAATAATTTTAGATGGAAGTTGCAGATAAAGTGAAAAATTTAAGACGATTAGAGGCACAACGAAATGAATTAAATGCTAAAGGTAAAACTATGAATAAAAGTAAAATATTTAGTACAAGTTATTAAAAACCTTACTACCTAAATTGTGATTTCGGCTCACAACTTAATTTTCCTATTTTAAATAAATCATAGGAATTAAATTACCATATTTATCAAGTTATTGTCAAGAAACATTTCAGATATTTATTTATTTTTTGCTGTCATATTTCTGGTTCTAAGTTTAATATTAGGCTTACAACTCTGCACAGTTTTTTGTTATAAAAACTGGGTTTGAAACTAAATTTGTTAATAAATTTAACAACACTTTATTTAAAAATTATAAAGAAATAATTTTATATAAAAAATATTAAGAATGAACTTAATAAAAATAATAATATAAAATTTTAATTACTTTTTTTTTTAATGTTGATTCACCTTCCCAAAGCTAAGAAGGCAACTTAAGTTGAGGAGGCTACTATAATTGTGTTTGCAACCTTCTCTCGACTCAATAACTCTGAAATATAAACCTTGATGAACAAGGCGGCTGCGTGGAGAAACAAATTGAGCGCAGTACTACCAGGGATGTGGTGGGGGTCAAATTTAATAGAAGCTTTATTTATTTTTTTGATAAAATGAGTGAACTAGTTTTTCACTGTTTATTAAGTGTGAAGTGTCACTGTTTGTGAAGTGTCAATGTTTGCGAAGTGTGAAGTGTCACTGTTTGTGAATGAACTAGTTCTTTACTGTTTGTTCTAAGCCAGTTAGGTTTGTAGTTGTTAAATGTTCAATTGGTTTATGGCTATAATTAGACTGGATTAATTTTAAAAAATTTAGCTATGGGTTTCAAATTAATCAATATTTATACACATATGGATGGTATACAAATAACATAGGTCATGTCAGTTTGCAATAAAATCATTTTCCATGACTTTTACAAAGTTTAACACTAAGTTAAATTTCCCTGATTATTTTGTAGATATCTGAATTCCCTGACCCAGTTTACAATGTACTCTGTTATATTCTTGTTCTTTAGTCATCAATTTTAATAGTTTTTAGTCTTTGAGTTAACCATTAATGCTAAATACTTGGTAGCTTGTTTTATTACTGTGTTATATTATTATCTTCTTATGTTAAATGGGAGGTGTAGGCTTATTAATTTTATAGTTTTAGTTATAATGTAATATGCAAGTAACGTATTACAGTATTACTTTTAGTAATTGTTTTTACTTAACATGATACTTAAACAAGTTTACTTAATATGATACTTAAACAAGTTTACTTAATATGATACTTAAACAAGTAAAAGCAAAAACGTAAATACTACAATAGTTGTTAAAAAATATTTTAAAACCCGTTTATACTGACTGTAAAATATATTTTATTTTTAAAGCATAATATATATTTGTTGTAAAAAGCTATATAAAACAACATTAAAACAATACTGCAAAGTTGTTTTGTCAATATAAAAACTTTTGTTCATATAAAACAACTTCACTACGTTGTTTTAATGCTGTTTTATACAATTTATAACATTAAAAGTATACAATTGTTTAAAATAAAATGAAAAAAATAAATAGAATTGTTTTAATTAATAAATTAGAATTGATGAAAACATTGTTTAAAACTTTAAACTTAATAGTTTTGCAAAAAATATCTACCAAACGAGATATCATGAGAATAAGACCAAACGAGTAATATCACAAGAAAATTTAAGAATACTAAAATTCTCTTTTTCAAATAGATTTCTCTTTAAAATTAGTTCCTAAAAGCAACTTGCGTATTTATAGAAAATGTTTAATCTTGATACCGTACAATGAAAAATAAAAAATATGGTATTGCATTTTTATATTCTATTTGAAATTTCTTGTTAAAATTTTCACTTAAAAGCTTATTTTGTGTTAGCAACATATAGTATATAAATAGAAATGTTTCTATTGCTAACTTTTTAAAGTAAATACCTTAAAGCATATTAAGTGTATTTAATAGTTGAGTAATTTAATTGGAGTAACTTAACCGGTTGTTTGATTTAGTTTATTGGTAAGTTTACTGTGATATATTTTTTTCTTAAAGTAAATTACATTTAACTAAACTTTAAAATAGAAGTAGAATGTTATTGATTTCCATGCAGAGATTTAAAGTAATTAAAATTGTAAAGTTAAATGAAAATTTCGGCACAAAAATGCAAATAAACATACTTTTATTTAAAGTTAAGTTTAGCATGACCAAAGACAAAAACATTTTATATTTTTTAGAATGACCAAAATAATGTTTTTAACAAATTAAGCAAAGTTTACAAATTAACAAGTCACACTTCTGCTATAAGTACACTGCTAGGCTGGCAAAGTTAAGAATCTTGAGCTGCATGTTGCCAAATTGCACCACTTTGAAAAAATGGAAACAACTTATACGAGCTATTAACACATATAACCTTATATAACACATATACTCTTACATAACACATATTTACACATTATACATAAATTATAAACAAATTATATGGCAAATATAATTATCAAAACTATGAAAAAAGTAGAAATAATAACTAAAGTTATATAACATACAAATATATCATCATCATGTTATGATGATTATATAAATAAAAAAACATTTAATAACTGCAATTTATAACATTCATTTATAACAAAATGGAATAAAACTTACTTCTCAGCAATTCTGCAACTAAAAAAAAAAGCATATTTTAAGAACTAACTACATAACATCATAATATATACTGCATAACATCATGATAATACAAAAATAAATATATACAGTTGAACTTATGTAGTTCGAATCCTCTAAGGGTCTCAAAATATATTTGAATTACAAGAGTCGTTGAATTAGAGGAGTTCAATCCTAAGTATTAAACCCTGAAGGAACCAAAGAATTTGTTCAATTTAAATGATCTTTTAAATTATAAGAGTTTTAATTTCATGAGTCCAACTGTACCTTCTTCATTAATAACTTGGCTCATTCTTTTAATTTGATATAAAAGATAAAAAACAAAAAACAAATTTTCTAAAAAACTAAACGGCTTAAAAGATTAAAGAGATTTTTTGACATACTTGTAAGAAATATAAAGAAAAATATGTGATATACGATGAGATGAAATAGAATACTTCCTAGCAAACATTCGTTCTAAAAAAGATGTCTTTTAAGCGTATAAAAACGTCTAATACATTTAAAAGACGTATTAAAATCATTTTTTTAGACCAAATGTTTGCTGGGTTAAGCAAAATAAACATTGACTGTACAAGTAGTATTAGGATTACCTTTAAACTTATTTTTCAAGGTTTGTTTACAATAGGAACATAGGAAACAACTTGTCTCGACATTTGTGATTCTATTAAAATAAGCTTGTATGTTGTTTTAATAAGAGACCTTTTTACATTCTACAGTTAAATGAAAATCATTTTTAAATTTGGAATGATATTAGCTAAAATATAAAATTCAGCAGAAATGTCAAGTTTAAATTTGTTTTATTGTCAGTGTGAATGGGGTAAGTTTTCTGGGATAAGGAAGTCTAAGATTTCACAATAATTAAAGTCAATTTTTAAATCCAAATCATTGTTAATTTCAAATGGTCTGTTATTTCAAGTCATATCTTGGTTCAAGCTGGGGTTTAAAGTAGTCCAATTTTTGATGGCACTTTACTCCAGCAATATGCCAATGTTTTTGATTTGTTCCTAAGTATAGTTTAAAAAAATTACAAATATACAAAAGTTAAAATAAAAAGAAATTTTCCTTACTAAAAACTAAATAAACTTAATTTCAAATTGTACTTACATGTTACAATATCAATTGTTATTTTTAAAATAAAGAGTGAATTTTCTTTCATTGTTGTCTTAAGTCATTCGATATTAATTTTTGGACTAATAATTGTCTCCTAAGACTTGCTTGAATAGCTGTCATCTTGGATAGTGGGCATCAACACAACTCACAATGCAAATTGAGTTTGTTTCAATAACTATTGTAGTTAGTACAAAAGGAAATAAAAATCTCATCACAAATAAATTACAGTGTGCACCTAATCACACTTTAAACAAAAAATTAAATTAAAACAACGATTTTAAATGAAATGATTTTACACAAGGATTTGGTTTCAAAAAATAAACAATAGTTATAAATAACAAAGAATGCAAATTATTTATGTTAATAATGAAATTTTATTTTGTACTGATTTACATTTATTAGTTCGACTTTTAAGAGAAGAGCTGCATTTACTACAAGAACAAGGCTCTTATGTAGGAGAAGTTATTAAACCAATGGACAAAAAAAAAGTTTTAGTCAAGGTTTGTTTTATTTTGAAAATTTTGAATTTTTATTAACAATTTTTATTAAGATCTTTTATTAAAACTGATACATTAACAACAACAACAACAACAATAATAATAATAATAGTTTTTGAATAAAATTATAAATTTAGCATTAAAATTGTTAAATTTTTGTTCTGCAAAAATTTGTTTGACTTAAGCATAAGAACTCAACAAGAAGAAGATGTGTTGACACTTTTTTATAGTCACAAATAAGTAATAAGTCTTCAGATACACTGTTTATTGTTTTATGTGATACCAAGTCAGACTTTGTATGGTAAGCTTCAAAACAATAGGACGTATTCCTGGTTTTCTTTGCAATATTAAACAACTCCTTCTCTTATCATCTATTTTTCTGCTTTTGTTTAACCAATTTTCTCTTCAATTATTAGCAAGGTCTTTGAGTCAACAATTAATTTATAATTAACAATTATTAATTGAGTTAAAAAACTTTTGATATCTTATCTTGGGTCTAACAACTTAACTTTGATTCGTCACATGGAGGTGGAGATGCAAGAGCTGTTGCTCTTGACACATCAAAAGCTTTTGATAAGTCTGGCTTGCTGGTCTTCTTCATAAACTTGCTTCATATGGTGTATCTGGAAAAGTTTTTAAGATTATTAAATCATTCCTTTCTAACAACAGTATTAAAGTTATCTTTGAAGGGCATCATTCTTCTTCATTTCTAGTAACTTCTGACGCAGCTATTATCAAAATTGGTGACAAAAGTCATCACGTCTTGATTGCTTAAAACAGACAGCCAAACTTTAATCTAATCTCTCTTGTGTAATAGCTTAGGGTTTGGAATTGTTAGTGAAAATTAGCCCAAACAAAACTCAGTTATTATTTTTAAAAATTATCACAATATTGTTAATATTCCTATATTGATGAATGGCAACATTCTTAATGAAACCTCTACTATTGATGAATGGCAACATTCTTAATGATTTCTCTACTTATCTTCTCAGAAAATTATTTATCTACATATATCTACAGTAAATACAAAAGTTTAACATACTTAAAAAAAATATATATATGTATATTTGTATATATCAATATTTAAAATGAGTAAATATAAAATGATAGGAGATATAAGATAAAGAAAAAACATTATTGCTTTTGGGTAATCATAATTTATGTAGTGGTCGTAAAAAACTTCTCTGAATCGCGTTTATTGTTATCAGCGTTTCAAAGAGGCTCAGCACCAATACCTAGTTTATCCTGTCAGATAAACATTTTTCTTATTTACTACTGACCTATCATGGAAATCATATATAGGATCCATTGCAAAATTAGCATCTGTTTAGGTTGTCTCTTAATATTGTGCTTGTCATTTTCTTACTCCCAACTCCATTCTCTTTATCTACAAATTTCTTATTCATCATTATGGATTACTGTTGTCATATTTGGACTGATACTTCTAATGATACTCTTTCTCTTCTAGACAAAATCCAAAAAAGTAATGTAAATGAAGTTGAACCTGCTATAGTTGCCAAGGTTGAGCTTCTGTCCCGTTCTTGCATTTTTTAATTGTATCTTTCCCTTCAAGCTCTTTCGAATAAAAAACTTTTTATTCAACTAATGTTAAAACAAAGACAAAAATTGCCCCATTTTGTAGATTTTTGTAGATTGAACATGTGAAATACAACTTCACCTTTGAATACAATGAAGCTTTTATCGGTTGGAATAATGGTGGGGATAGGTCTAGCATCAAATGTATTTAAAACTAGCTTCTTAAAAAACTATCAAAAAATAATAGTTTAGCCAATCGCAAAAAAGTTTTATGCCAGATTTATCATCCAAGGCCATATTTAAAAAAACACCTTAGTAAGCATAAATTTCTTCTAGTGTCACATTTTTCACTTTAATTCATAAATAAAGATTTCAAATTAGCAAAATTGCTAATTTGAAATCTTTATTTATGAAATAAAGATTTCAAATTAGCAATTTTGTTTTCATTAATATCAATGAGTATTTTTTTTTAACTTTTTGATACCTCTGAGACATTCTCTGATTCAGTAAAAGTGTAAATAGCTGCTAGTTTCAGTACTTATTCCAGTTATCCAAAATACTTCTTTAGATAAATGTTTTCATGCCATTTATAATAAATTTTTATTTAAATTTTGTTTAGATTATGCAAAGTAAAGTAATTAAAAGATAAAATTCACTAATTTGATAATACATAATAGTATTAGTTATGTAACATTGTATATATTTCCCAACTTACTTAAATAAGAACATTATTTCTGCATAAACAGTCAAATGGTAGATGTCCTGTGGCATGGTAAATGAGACCACACCAACATTTTAATTATGCCTTATCAAAATGGACATTAGGTCACAAAGGGTTAATACCATTAGTGAAAATTATTTTTATGTTGTGAGTTAATTAAGTTATTTATTTTTGTGTGTTTTAGATTTAATATTATGTATAGATTTTATATTTTTTACGTGCCCTGATGTTTTACCTTTATTTTTTAGGTTCATCCTGAAGGAAAATATGTTGTAGATTTGGATAAAGGAATGGAAATGTCACAAGTATGTGTTTCTTTGATCTTTGGGTATTCTGTTTATGATGTGTGGTGTGTAATGGTGTGTAGAGTTAATGGTGTGTAGTAGAGGGTTCACTTTAAACAACACTAATCATGGTAGACTTGTGCTCAGCATGTTTCTCTGTGTATCAGTCTTGAGATAAAGTTTTGGAAACATGATTGAGAGAGGATTGTAATAATAATAAAATTAAAAAAAAATAATGATTTAAAAAAAAATCTCAACATAAACTTTCTTTCATTAAACTATATATGTTCTTGTGCTTTACATGGCTAGACTGCCTTAATTAAGGTTTAATTAAAAATAGTTATGAAAATTTTTTGTCTTATATTTACTTAAATATTTTTTAAATAAAATTAAGGTGGTTTTTGCCATGTTTATGTCATGTGGAGCACAAAGATGCAATAATATCAAATAGAGACATTGTGATTACAGAAGACGTTAGAGATAAGAAAATTATTTTCTATGATTTATTTTAATCATTATATATGAAAATTCAATGGTTCTTATATAAAACTTTTTTTAGTTTAAAAATCCCCTAGATGTTTGCATTTGTTTTTTGTATTTTTTTTTTAATCAAGGGTTGGTAGTTAAAAACTTATAAACCACAATATCACTTTGAAAAACAAACCTTGACCAACAATGCCTTTATACAGAGAAACAAGTTGAGCTTTGTTCTACCAAGAATGTAGCAAAGTTTGTATTCTGTAGCTAATAAAATTTTCTGGCACCTCACAATATTGTTTCACAAGATTTTAGATTATAAAGTTCAGAGGTTCAGGCTTGTTTTGACTTGCATTTGATTGGTTACGCTTAATGCAATTTTATTTTAAAATTTAAGTTTAAGTTTCGATTGCTGCTAGTAGGTTGTTTGTAAGTTAAGTATCACTTTAGTTAGGATCAATTGGATGGTCGAAGATATGGTTTTTTTTTACTTTAGACTCATGCACTTTTGTGTTAGTGTTAGTTCGCTGAGATTGTTGCAGAGCCTGGCTTTGTTATTTCACTATAGAGTGGTTTTAGGTTGGTTTTAATTTACTTTTTCCTTCTAAACTTTCAACACGTTTTTTAACTTATTGATTACTTTGCCCTTTACAAGCCTTTCTTCTTATATGTTTTTAAAGCTATGTTTAATGTAGCAATATCTTGTTTGAGTGTGATAGCCATTGGTCATGTAGTAAACAAAAGGTTTCACCAATGTGTGTTGAATCAATTGCTATCATTTTAGAATGTAATTAGTATATAAATAATAATTTGATATATTTTTATGTAGTAATACAATTTTCGGTGTATATATATAAAAATAAAAACTTTTTGATTTTCATTAAAACCACAAAATAAAACGAAAATGAAGCAAAAAAAAATCTGAGTAAGCTGTTCTATTAGAATTAAAGCTATTTAGAAACCTCTATAGTATATAAGAATTTAAGAATTTAAATCTTCATATCAATCAAATAAAATCTTTAACTCAATATTTTGTTTATATGAATATATATATATATATATATATATATATATATATATATATATATATATATATATATATATATATATATATATATATATATATATTAATTATAGATAACACCAAATTTACGAGTTGCTTTAAGAAATGATAGTTATACTCTTCATAAAATACTGCCAAATAAAGTAAGTTTTAATTGTGTCTTTATGTTTTGCATTTTTGTTGCTTCTTATTTTATTAGAAATTACACAATTGAAGGTCTGTTACTTTTTTACCTTTTTTTTTTTTTATAATTATACCGATCTGTATGTAAAAAACTATTTGTATATAGGTTGATCCTCTAGTCAGTCTAATGATGGTGGAGAAAGTACCAGATTCTACTTATGAAATGATTGGTGGGTTAGATAAACAAATTAAAGAAATAAAAGAAGTATGTTTTTTTTTTTTTAAATATAATAAAGTGCTATTATTTTATTTTATTTTTATATTTATATCAATGCTTGCAAACCAAGTTGCAAAATCTTGCAAACCAAGTTGCAAAACCTTGCGACTTCTCTGTTAAAAAAAATTATGTATTGAATATTTTATAAAGAATTTTACTTAAACCTTTAATAATAATAAATTTTCAAAACCATACCATTTTGGTACTTCAATCTAATATTGATAATTCAATTTGTCTATGTTGGTTTCCTTTGTTTTTTTTGAAAACATTTCCACTTTGAAATGTTTTTTTTTTTTTTTTTACTAAACTTTAAGCTTGATAGTTACACCTGTTATTTCTAAAGATAATATTAGTTTTCAAACATAGTCAGTAATAGTTTTCTAATCAAGGTTTTTGTGCGTTTAAGAAAATTAAATTAATCTAAAAAAGATTTATTGTACCTTGTGCCCTTTTATTTTAAGGTCCTGATGTGTACATACATGCAGAACAGTCAAATACCTTCTTAAAACTTTTTTAACTAAGTTTTCAGTTTTGATTGTCAGTTAAAGTTCATCTTTTGCATAAGTTATTACATCTGATTTTTTGTTTGCTTGTTTTTTCAGCTATCCTAACACATAGGCTACTGAAAATTCATCAGTGACTCACATTAAAAATGTATACTTCAGTTAAATTATTAAAAAAACTTATATTTCAGCCGCATTTCAGAAATAATGCTTTAAATTGTACTTATTAAGCGACTGGGGTTGGTATTTGACTGTGGTCTGTCCCCAGTTTTATAAAAGATAGCAGTGGTCCGGCCAGGGCTAGGTTTGTGACTGAGGCTGCATATACATTTATACATTATAAAGTATATTAATTTTATTTGAAATTCATGTTATGTTTTGTATATATATACATTGATATATACAAACATCATCATTTATTTATTTACTTATTAAAATGATATTTATACAGGATATTTATACTTTCAGTTATAAAAACTGTTATCAACATGTGTCCTGTTTAAAAACTTGAAATATAAATTATCCAAAAATAAGAAAAAGTATAAAAATTATTTAAGTAAAGTGTTAATGCTACTTTAAAAAAAAGTGGTTGTTTAGTTTTTTTTAAAATAATGATAGTTCTGTCGTATTTCTAATATCTGAAGTGAAGATGTTGAAAAACAAAACAAAAATCTTCTTTCCTTAACTGAAGCTTGTTTATACCATATATAACACACCCTTTCCGAGGTTTCTTACTTCTACTTTTTCTCCTGAAGCTACTATCTTTCTACATGCTGATACCCAAATCATCTGCATCCTCATTGTTCAACATACCTTAATCTTGATTGCTCAACCAATATCTTTTTGACAACCCTTGTCTAATACGCTCATTAAATTTAATATTTGTCTGAGATTATGGCTTCTTTTCTTAACTCGTTAGAGTCATACCGCTCATCTATCTGATCATCATCTTCAAACTTGGCAAATACTATGCCATATAAATACTTAAGTTTATATAAATATGTAAGGGTAGTCTATACCTGCATATAAATAAATTGCAAACATATATGTTTATATCTATATATATCTATATTATGTATGCATAAATGAGCCTACATTAACTTTTGTATCCAAGTAGGTATGAAAGCTTTTATTTCTTCTTGTCGGTTTCAAGGTAAGTCTCATTTTACTCCATAGTTTTAACCTTCTTATGCAGCTGCTATATCTATTCGAAATTGTTGTTTGTTTTTTTCGTTTTTTTGCAAGAAAATCTCTTCAAACAAGCATCTTTTTTATTATTGCAATAAAATCATAAATTAAAAAGGTCTGATGCTAAGCTACATTTTTGTCAGTTTACTAAATCTTGTATCTTATCTCAGATGTTAGGTTTTAGAGACTTTTAGAAAATCTTCAATAGTGTCATTAACTAAGGTAAGTCTAATTTTATCTCTAATACATGGGTCTGAATTTATTAACTCTCCCAAGAATAAGTCAGAGCTATTTGCAAAGAACTTTTCTTCTAATTTGTCCCTCAAATTGAATGTCCATACTTTTCCTGCTATTCCTGTTAAACAGGTTAACCCTTTAAGTCAATTCTCAATTAAATTCTTCTACAGCCAAAAAATCCTATCTTCTAATGTGTATTTCTATTGTGCATTAGATAGAGGCAGCAAAGCTAGAGTTATTGCTCTGGACATATCAAAAGCTTTCAATATAGTTTTGTATGAAAGTCTTCTCTGTTAAATTGCTTTACATGGTGTATGGAAATTTTTTGAGATTATCAAATTATTTTTGTTATACAGCAGTATTTAAGACATCCTACAAGGCTAATCTCTGTAACACCTTTGGGCTTGCAGTGGCTTGTGAATTTTAACTCCAAAAAAACTCAGTTATTTACTACAAACAACTACTTCAATATTGTTGACATTCTTATATTGATGAATGGTAACCCTCTCACAACTGACCTCTCATGGAAACCATATATACAATCGATTGCTAAATTAGCATCTGCTATGGTTGCTTCTCTTTATCATGCTTGCCATTTTCTTTCTCTTGGTTTTATTCTCAACTCTTATAAATTTCATAGGTGTCCCATTATAGAATACTGTTTTCATATTTGGGGTAATTCTGCTCTTTCTCTCCTAAGCAAGATTTAAAAACACATTGGAAATGATCTGCCAAGCTTGAGCCACACTCTAATTGTTGTTAGGCTGCATATCTTTTTCTATAAATATTATCATGGCCGCTGCTCAAACAAGCTAAAATCTCTAGTTCCATTGTCAAAAAGCTCGTGCTCGTTTGACTCATTCAGCAAAGCATCCTTTAACTGTATCTCAAGAAATACACAAATTGGAAATACCCAAATTTTATCATAGTAAATTATTTTGATGTTCTGATGTATAAGTTATTTAATAAGTTAGTTTAATACTTTAATAACAACGTTGTCTCTTAGTTTGCTTTTTTTGTTGTTATTTTTTCGGTTTTAATATTTTATTAATTTTATATTCAAGAAGTATTATTTTTTATAGTTCTTACAAAATGTTATAGGTATATATATATATATATATATATATATATATATATATATATATATATATATATATATATATATATATATATATATATATATATATATACATATACATATATACTGTTGTGTGGTTGTTTTTAAGTTTTTACCTTAAAATGTCAGTTTTAGGTTTTTTTTTTTAAAAAAACTGTTTTAAAGACCGAAAAGAATTTAAAAACTTTTTTAAAATGTTTTTTTTATTATTTGATAGACTGCCTGCCCTAACCAAACCCTCAGTTGATGTAGCGGCACTCGGTTGCGAGTCAGGCTATAAGATAGTTGATGTAGCAGCACTTCCTTTTAGCAGCAAGCTATAAGATAGTCGATGTAGCAACACTCTGCGCATGTTTCAAAGTAAAAAAATAACAATAAAAACATTCAGAATGTTTTATTTTTAAAAATTAAAAAATTAAAATAAAAACATTCAGAATGATTTTAAAAACATTGTACAGGGTGCGTAAAAAGTTCCCGCACTCCTCTGGCAACGACGTTATTTCCCTTATTTTAAAGCATACCGTTTATTTTTCTGCATTATTTATGCTCTTCTCTAATCTTTGAATATGTTTTAATATTAAAGTTTTTAGGTTCCATAACGAAATCAAGAGATTTGCGGAGGGCAATTGAGAGGCTAGCTAAAGAGAAAAATAAAGCATCGAAGATCGCTTGTTTTCTGAATGTTCCGCGGCGTACGGTTTACGATTGCTTGAAGCAACAAGAAGAAACTGGTTCCATTGATGATCGTCGACGTTCTGGAAGTCCAAAAACTGCAACTTCGGGTAAAATTGTCAAAAAAATCCGCGACAAGATTCGGTACAACCCAAAATGATCGATGAGACAAATGACCAAGGATGAAGGGATTTCGGAAGGTTCAGTTCGACAAATCGTCCACATAAAGCTCGGAAAATACCCATACAAAATTCAAAAAGCTCACGGACTTACTGATTGGATGAAAGCCACTCGTTTGGCCCGTTGCAAGGAGCTTCTCAAGCGATTCAAGAAGCCGGCAAACGCCGCGACGATTCTCTTCACGGGCGAGTGTCTCTTTACTGTCGAGCAGTTTGTGAACCATCAGAATGACCGGATAATTGCTGGAAACGTTCAAGAAGCAAACCAGAAAGGTCGAATTGCTTCAAAGACAGCTCACCCCCAAGCAGTGATGGTTTTCGGAGCGATTACAGGAGACGGCAAGATGCTATTGGTTTTTGTCAATCAAGAAGTGAAAATTAGAGCTCAAAACTACCTGGATGATTATATTTTAACAACAGAGGTATTAAATTGGACCAATTCACACTTCGGACAGCGGTTTTGGACGTTTCAACAGGATTCCGCCCCAGCCCACAAAGCAACGGTCTTCCAGGATTGGTGCAAAGCCAATTTTCCGGGTTTCATCACACGAGAAGAGTGGCCTCCAAACAGCCCAGATCTTAATCCCCTCGACTATTCCATTTGGGGAATTATGAAGGCCAAGGTTGGAGCTGTTCGTCATCCAAATTTGAACTCTCTACGGCAAGCACTCGAAAAAGAATGGGCCACTCTTGACGATGATATGGTGTCCGCCGCGGTTGAAGCATTCCCCAAGCGCCTCTGGGCGTGTATCAAGGCGAAAGGAGTTTTTTTGAGATCTGACTTGTTTTTGTTGTTTAGTATGTTATCAAGAATAAATGTTTAAACTTTTGGCACATTATGATATTTCTACGTGTTTTTACGTTGTAAATACTGAGTGCGGGAACTTTTTACGCACCCTGTAGTCTTTTAGTTTGCGTTTTTGTGGGTTTTTAATCTTAATTAGTTTCCACAATTAAATTAATGCGTTTTGTTATAATCTAACCTTAATTTTGTTAGTTTAAATACCACAAACATGCGAAGAGCTGTTTTTTACCACAAACTGTATATCTTTAACCTTTACTATAGGTATGTGTGTGTGTGTGTGTGTGTGTGTGTGTGTGTGTGTGTGTGTATATATATATATAAATATATATATATATATATATATACATATATATATATATATAAATATATATATATATATATATATATATATATATATATATATATATATATATATATATATATATATATATATATATATATATATTATAGTTATGTTTCAGTAATTTTTTTTTAATGCAGAAATTGTTATTTTTGGTTCATTTCAAGGTTGATGCTATACAAAAAATTTAGTGATTTTTGTTACACAAGCTTACATTTATAAAAAAACTTAATATCTTGACCTTTTTTTTTAATGCTGTTTATTTTTTAAGAGCATTGTGTTACACAATTAGCTTTGATTTAATTGATTTAATTTAATTAATTTGATTTAATTTAGCAATTAGCTTTGGTTTAAGTAATATTTGTTCAATTACTATAAAATTCTTTACCTGACTACTTATTTAGGTAAAGAATTTTAAAATGGCGACTAAAAATATATTTGTATGAAAGTTCAATATAATCATGTTACCTGATGTACAAAAAGAAGTGTATCTTGAGATACCTAAAGATATGATTTTGAAATTTATTTTATATTATTACAAAAAATTGCCATGGTTCTTGTTTTTTATGTCTGATTTACTTGGGTTAAAAATTTTATAAAAGTAAACCTAAAAAGTATAGTAAACTATAAAAATAAACTAAGAAAATTAGGAAATAAAAAAAAATGTAATAAGAATTAACAGTTTTAAACAGAGTTAAAAAGTTTATTTTTTAGCTATACATAAGATGGTTGAGTTACAAGAAGAAAAGTTGAGTTACAAGATCATAAAAATAAAATTACTTACTAATATATCAGAGATAAGATTCATTGTTAGAAATAAAAAATTATTTTTTACGATCAAAATAAAACTCTGGAAAAAAAAAGCTCTCATAAATTATGTGTGTAGATAATATAGGCAATTTGGTAGATTGAACCTTTTAGTATAAATTAACCTTTCTCACTTTATACCACTCCAATGTTTCATAAAAGCGTATGTTTAAAGAGTGTCAATGTTTCATAAAAACATTGACACTCTTGAATATAAATATCTGATGTTAAAGTTGATGTCGTCACAAATGCTCTACTCTTTTTTTTTTTTGCAACTATAATCTGCTTACCATAAGAGCAATATTTTTTCCATATTTGTCCACAAGTTTTTGTTTATACTTGTTGCTTACACTACCATAAAAATTGAAGTATAATATTTGTCATAAGGAAGTTGGCTAAAGACAACTTCCTGGTGACAAATATTTATAACTGGTTTATGACAGGTGATAAGACTTTTATGTAAGTCATGTCACCCATCAAAATGTCGCCATTTAATTTTGTCGAAACTTGAGTACAATGTTTTCATGCTCGTGTTTTGACAGTAGAGTTTATTTGTCAAACCTATTTGAGTATTTGATTGCTCAGAAAGACTTGTAATTGTTTTCACTTTCCTTACCAAAAAATCTTATCTGTACTTTGCTCTTTCTCTATTAATTTTTTTGCAGCTTTCTTTGAAAAGAACAATGAATCTTATTTACAAATGATTTGTTGTTAAAAAAATATTTCACTTCTTTAACTTGTTTGATTGTCTTTTTATATCTTTTTATAACACTTTCAACAGTAGATATAGGAATTCCAGTACCTTTTAAGACTTGTTTATAATTCCATGATGGATTTTCTTCAAAAATGTGCAAGATTTCTTTCTGATTTTTAATTTGCTTTGATAACATTTTAATGAATTATAATTTTTTTTTAATGTTTTTGCCAATTGCTATCATTACTCATTTATATTTTTTGTGTGTGCATGTGTTAGTAAATTATTTTGAAATTATTTCTTTCTTTTTTTTTTGTTGATCTCATGTTTTAGTAATTATTAATTATTGTTGTTTTATATAGTATATTTGTGGCATTTTTTTGTTACTCATATTATTTTTATTTAGGTTATTGAGCTTCCTGTTAAACACCCTGAATTGTTTGAAGCACTTGGGATAGCTCAACCTAAGGTTTATTTAGTTATTTGTATTTATCTTTACTTGTCTATTATTATTTTTATTTTTTTTCTTCTTATTAAATTTTTTTAAACTGTGTATAACTACCATTGTTATTAAAATTTTTGAAATAAACTTAAAGTTTCACTATTTCTTTCAAATTTATTTCTATATCTTTTAAATTATGAATCAGTTTCAACTTTTCAATTCAATATCTGCAATTTAACTTTTACCATTTTAATTTCTACTTTCAAAATCTGTTTCAACACCTGCAATTGAACTTTTAACATCAATTTGAATGTCTACAATATAAGTTTTAAGGTTTAGAATTTGCTAGATGCAAATAATGTAATAATTAGACTCACTATGGTTTTCCCATCAAAGCCCTGAGAAATTCTTTGCAAAATATTCTCGACCTTGTAGATGTTTTAAAATTTGCATTTTTATTGTTACATTATCATTTAATTTTTATTGTGTAATTTAGCATTTAGAAGCGATTTTTAAAATAAATTTTCAAAAACTTTTATTGATTTTACTGAACATCATGTGATGTTTCCTGAAGCTGTTTTTGACTGTCTTTTTGAAATCTGTTGTCTTAAAAAATTGCTGTTTATTTTCTAAAATTTTAGTAAAGAAAATCAGTAGCTGTTGAGTATATCCAACTTGTATTATTTACATCTAAATCAATATAAAAAAGGGGAAGTCCTGTTTATGAAATAAAAAGGTGGGGTTGGGGGAGTCCAGGTTATGAGTTTGTGCTAACAAATTTACTTAAAGCATTTGATAAAGTTGAACAGAATGTTTACTAAAATTATTTGTTTTGTTTTTTTAATTTAAAAAATTGTTGAAGAATTAATTAGATTTTATAATGTTGCAATATGAGTTATTATGTTGCAATATGAGGTATTATGATTATCAAGGGGAACAGTATACTGTTTATTATTATCAAATTTGGTTCAAATGAGCACACAATTAGAACTGTATTTATGTATATTTTTTTAAATTTAGTTTGTCATTTATAAAATAGCATACAAAGTCTAGTTGGCAAATTATTAATATGGCATTTGTTTTGCTCTTCTGTAGGGAGTATTGTTGTATGGTCCTCCTGGGACTGGAAAAACATTGTTAGCCCGAGCTGTTGCTCACCATACTGAATGTACTTTTATAAGAGTTTCTGGTTCAGAATTAGTGCAAAAATTTATAGGTGAAGGCTCAAGAATGGTTAGAGAACTCTTTGTTTTGGCAAGGTAGTACAAGAAAATTTCCAATTTTATTTTAATATTAGTTTTGTGTCTTGAGATAAAAATACTTTTTTTTTATTGTTTTAGAGAACATGCACCCTCCATCATTTTTATGGATGAAATTGATTCGATAGGATCTTCTCGTATTGAGTCTGGTGGATCAGGTGGAGGTAATTTATTTTAACTGCTTAAAATGATCAAAATTAAGTCCACACTGTCTTGGTATATCCTGCACACTCTAGGTTTTAAAATGCTTATTTTAAACCATGCTGTCTTCTTAGAAAGAGAAAATAAATAAAAATAAAAAAACAAAAAGAATAATTTCCCATAAAAATCACCTAATCAATGCTTGATAGCTCAAACATTTGTTGGTCAAACTGGGAAACGAGTACCAGATATTAACAAAGAATAAAACTAGAGAAAAAACAAAAAGTTTTCAATTGCTGGTATTGCATTATAATAAATTGCAAATATTTCTCAGCAAATAATTCAACAGCATATTTTGTATTGCAAATATTTATTGAAATATATAGTGTTCTTGTATCTTGAGATAATGAAAAACAAATAATAAAAAATGTGACATTTGTTTTGATATATTCTGCTTTTATGGAAGTTTCTTGAAATGAATTAGCCAATATATTGTCAAAAAATGAGACAGAGTAGTTACTTGGATGGGTTTGTTGATGATTGAAAGAATGCACATCAGGATAAATGAAAGAATATAAATTTGTTTAATTTTTTTTTAACAAAACATATCAGGATGAAAAGAATATCATATCTTGATGGAAATTTTATATGACTATTGTATCTTAATGGAGATCTTCTTAAGCTTTCTTTAGTAAGTTGCAAATACGTGAAACTTGTAAGCCCTAACCATCGCCGATAACTGGTTTGTCTGTTAGTAAAGATAATGAGTAATATACATGTGTGTATATATATATATATATATATATATATATATATATATATATATATATATATATATATATATATATTATATATATATATATATATATAGACAAGTTCATTTTAAAAAAAGAATAGGGGCATGCATCAACTTGCTGGCAAATCACATTATGCCAGAATTCACTTTTACTGGACAAAACTAATAACTCCTTATATAAAAAAGATTTATGGACCATTTTTGCACGGTTAACTAATTTGAGAATTTCGGTTTCGATGGTGACATAAGTTTCAGTTTGCTATGGATACCTAAATTGCTTAGCAACCACATATTTTATTAGCCACAATAAAGATAAACCTGAGTAAAGTAATAACTTTATCGGATTATTCCTATAATTACCACATACAGTATTACTATACTACAAATGTATAGTAGTGGTATTAGGGATTTTTTATTTGGTTGATTGTAATACTTGAAATACCCGGCAACGGTTCATTTTGCATTGTTACTAGCTCAAATTTCTTAATACATCAAAATACAAAATACATCAAAATCTTAATACTTAAAAAAAGTTATATATAAGAATAATATTAATGTGACATTCTGGTTGAAACATATCCAATTACTAATTTTAGATGTTTTTATGCAGTTCTAAGGCTCTATTTTATATTTCATGAAGCTACTGTATAATCCATATAAAAAAAAAACCTAAAGCCTAAAATTTTTTGTGTATATAATAATAAAAAATTTTGGTTTAAAATTATTTTTCATACCAAAACTTATATATTCTGATAATTGTAAAGCAGCTTTAGCTTCTTTTTCTTTACCATCTTGGTACAAATTACAATCCGATGCAAACAATAGTTCAGAAGATGAAAAACATGCAACTAATGGTGCCAATCTTCTTTTCTTAGTTTTATTACTTAAAGTACCTTAATTCACCTGGGGTCTGCTAGACACTGCTGTTAAATAAGAGCAGAGTTATCTTTATCAATGGAGGTAGTTAGAACCATATTCTTATTATCAATTACATATTGAAGCGATAACGGTTCATTTTGTAGCCTTTGTTTACTATTCTCTTCAAAATGAATTTTAGAGATTTTGCATATATGCCACCTTTGTCAAAGATGCTTTATGAAATTAGACAAGTTATTATTTGCAGTTAAGATCAGTTAAGATGATGCCATTTACAACTGCATCAAAAATATTAGGATTAGCTAACTTTAAGTTTTCTTGTATTATAATCTTGTATTAGAATAAATATCAATATTTTTCATGTTTTAAATTTGTAAAAACATGAATTATACTTACAAAATCTTATAAATAGATATTTTAAGATGTATTAATATTAAAACATGTTTGTAACACTAATCTAGACTCACTTAAACCCAATTATTACATAACCATTTAGAATAAAATACATGTAATGTTTTCGCCACATAAAATTGGATACATCAGTTAGCTTGTAAAAATCATTATTATCGACCAACCGAACATCCGCGGATTATAAACAAATTTATATTGATAATATACACAAAATTATAATATTATTAAATATTAAAAAATATTTTCAAATTAAAAAAAAAATTGAAAAATACTTTTTTTAAAAAAAAAAAGTTTTTTATTCTTCAGCTTTGAAGCATACTGCATGATAATTATACAAAAATATATACATTTTATAAAAGCTGAATGTTTAGGCTATAATATGGTATATAATAATTTTTTATTTACTTTTGTCCATCACCCGGCCCACTGTGCAATGCGTACCTTTATCAACTTGTGGGTTTTGGTGTGAGTAGGCAGTATCTACTAATGAAAGAGACCTGTTACAAAAAAACACAATTTTTTGCAATTTTTTAATTCTTTTTATATAAACAGATCTGCATTTGACATTTTAACTTTAAAATTATTATTTAATTTATACAGGTGATAGTGAAGTACAGCGTACTATGTTGGAATTACTTAATCAACTTGATGGTTTTGAACCAACTCAAAATATAAAAGTTATAATGGCCACAAATCGCATAGACATATTAGATGTTGCCTTACTGAGACCTGGTCGTATTGATAGAAAGATTGAATTTCCAGCACCTACTGAAGATGTGAGTCAAAATTACAGTTGTAATGTATTTACAGTATTACCAGTTATTATTATTTACTATTATTATTATTATTATTTATTAATGAATATTTATTATTTACTATTTAATTATTATTTAGTATTATTATTTACTGTTATTATTATTATAATTATTTATTAATGAATATTGCCAGTTGTTATTATTATGATTTACTATTTTATTATTATAACCATTTTATGATGGTGCTTACAGGCACGAGCAGATATCTTACGTATTCATTCACGTAAAATGAATTTAACAAGAGGAATTAATTTAAAGAAGATAGCTGAAACTATGCCTGGTGCTTCTGGCGCTGAAATTAAGGTAAATAAATAATAAAAATCCGATTTCTTTACATGTTGGATTATTTACTATAAAATTTTGGTTCAAAAAAACATAATTTTTTTTCTTTTTTAACAGGGAGTTTGTACAGAGGCTGGAATGTATGCGCTCAGAGAAAGAAGAGTACATGTTACCCAAGAAGACTTTGAAATGGCTGTTGCTAAGGTAAAGACATTAACATATTCTTTAAATCAGAAAAAGTTGACATTTTTTTAATGCAACTTTTTTGTGTTTTTGGATGTGAAGCACACAAAAACAAACAAAAGATTTTTAATCTATTAAAGTCTTTTTAAAAGAAGTTTTACTTTTGATCACATCAAATTATTTGTTAACTATAATATATCAAAGTTTTTATATTGCTTATTGGGTCGAAATCATTAGCTGGACAAAAGTAATAACTTAAAATATATGTGCTATTTTTTATAAAAGTAAACACTTAAATGCCCGATTATCAAAACAATTACAGTTTACAATCAGTCATAAAGGAACTTCTTTCTTAGTTCAAGAGTGCCATTTGAAAGATCATCCTTAGAAAAATTATAGGATGAGGGGGTGTCCTCAAACTACTTATCAAAGCACCAGATTTAAATCTTTATTTGTTTTGGAACACAAACATTTTTCAGAAAATGATTCACAAAATGTATGATGATTCAGGAAACTACCTAATCTTGTGCTTCTTCACCATGTAACCAAAGTCATTCGCAAGGAGATATAACCAAAGCCATATAACTATCATAGTGATATTACTATGATAATAAAGATATATGGGGACATACTTTCAGCAGTTTTGTAGCAGTATTCTTTAAAGAGTGAAGAGTCAAATAGAAAACCAATGCTCACAAAACAGCATGCAACATCTTAATCCTGGCATCAAGTTTAAAACTTTTCTCTGCATTTTAAAAAAATCTTCTCGCAAAGTTTTTATTATTAGACGACCCAGAGCCAAGAAATATCGGCTTTTCAATTACCACTCTTTTTTTATTGCCAAATTTTTCATTTTTATTTTTGAACAATATTTTTTTCTCAGATATTGTTCTTGCTTTTTTATTGTCAATTTATAGCTAATTTTAAAAAGACATATTATCACATACTTATCCAATTGTGGAGATTTGAAAAGTCAAAGTAGACACAAGTCTATGTCAACGCCATATTTTTAGCAAGATAAAGACCATTATTTCTTTATTTTTTTATTACAGCTATTTCACTGGAATAATGTAGTTATAAATAACACTGAAAAGATGTAGTTGCATTGGTTTTCTGTAATGCTGTTGCAACTTTGTCATCCGTCATTGTAATTTCAATTTTGTAATGTGGTGTTTTCACAGAATGTTTATAATAAGTTTTCAATTGTTAATGTAATAATTTTATACAATAATTATTTATTATAAAAATTCAAAACTTCAGCAGTTTCTTTTAAAAATAAGAATTGAAGTTCTTCTAAGAGATTTCTGTTTTGGTGAATGACAATGTGACTTTGGTGAATGACAACTCAAGCAAGAATGAGTTTTGGTTGATGTAACTAGAGTTAATAGTTCATTTAAGAAGCAACCGTGGTAGTATTCATAGAAAGGAGAAAGAGTTGCTACGATAAGAGAGATAAGGTAGGGACAGATAAAGTAGGTCCAACTAGGTTTACAATGCGTTTTTGACCCTTGTCTAGAAAAGAAAGAGTATCATTAGAATAAACGGTCTAAATATGACGAGAGTATTCCATACCGAGGCAAATAAGAGATTTGTAAAAGTAGAGAATAGATTCGGGAGTGAGATAACGGTAAAGAGAAGCAACCTAAGTAGATGCTAACTTTGCAATGGATTTTAAATATGGTTTCCATGAAAGATCAGTAGTGAATGATAGTACAAGAAGATGTAAAGAAGAGGACTCAATGAGAGGGTTTCTATTCATTAATATAGGACATACATTTTTTTACATTAATATTTTTGTTATGAAAAATTTGAAATCAGTATAACAATATAATTGTTATATTGATTTCTTGGATTAATTAAAAGGTTGTTTTCAAGAGTGTTGTTTTTGTGAAAAAGATGAAAAATTGGTTACGATAAGTATAGCAGCTGCACAAGAAGGTGAAAATCATGAAGTAGAATGAAGATTGATTTGAAATTGATGAAAATGGAAAAGGTTTCATATCAAGGAGGTTAGATAGAAGGTGCATTTATCAGCGGAAAGACAAAAGACATTAACCCAAGAATGGTCACAAAAATATCACAAAAAGAATCTCAGTCATCTTTAGGGTAGTAGTAAGTAGTGCAATGATAGAGTGAGTACAAATCAAGTAGTGAAGGGATTGTTTTCTGGAAAATGAGTCATAAAGTCAACTATCTAAGGTCAGAGATACGACACAAATAAAGTAATGAAGTAATTAGGGTTTTTCTTCTGTATTTTTCGATCTGAGATTGAGAAGTTATGAGCTTTAAAGGCAGGGTCAGTGATGTAAGAGCCAAGCCGTTTCGTTTTTAGCACTAAAGTCACCAATAACAACAATACTAGCAGAGTGATAAAAAGAGAATGAGCTAGGTCAATTCAATCAGAAATCTAAATGAAAAATAAATCTATAAAAGTGCAGTTTTGAGAAGAAGTATAAAGAATAATAATAAAGAACAAAAAGAAAGATGATTGAGGATTGAGTGAAGAATAAAGAGATTTAGAGACTATTGGAGTCTTTGTTAATTAAAGGATTATAGCCATCATTACTGAGATCCGAAGAAGAAACAACTGAATTCAAGCAAGAGGTAAGATTTAATTGATGGAAAACTACTTTGCAGACCTTGTAAAAGTTATTGAAACAGTTAGGTGTTAGTGATGGTTTTTTATGTTTAATACTTTTTGGGTATTTTGGTTTAAGTTAAACTTGACTCAACTATAGATAGAACATATCATCCTAAGAAATTAGGTATTCAGTTGCCTCAGTCCTTCTAATTTACCTAAAGTTGTATTTTAGGGCTCCTTATGTGACTTCAACAATCGGTGCCAAAAGTACAAACAGGGATACCATCTATGCACAACATGGCACTGTTAATACTCTGGTATTTTACAGCTGTTGATGTAGTCAGCTTCTCTAAGACCTACCACTGAGCTCCAAGGTAGGGGAATTTTAAGTCCAGGGGTTATTTATGCAGCATGGCATGAGGCAGGTAGTACTGGGTTATGTTACCAGTAGCAGGGCGATCTTGATGATTCTCAATCTGACCTGGTTTTGGTTGGAGTTGAAGTAGTTAAAAATTTCTCTGCAAGCAGTAATTTAAAACATTGAACAGGAGAATTTTGATATGCATTAGGAAGAATATCTGAAGGAATAATAGAAATTAAAATGAATAGCGATATGTATATAGTTAGATATGAATGATATGTATATAGTTTAAATTTACTAGTTGGTACTTTACCTAACACTACACCAGAGACTCAAGCAGAACGCAAACATACATTGGTAACTTACAGAATCATGTTCGGTGGAACTTGTTGATCCATCAAACCTAACTTAAATGTTATGTTAGTCAAGATAATTCAAGGAACCAATAACTTGCTCCTGCAATTAGGCAAATAGTTTTTTGATTTAATAATGCTTGAATATTTATTTTTGCAGAGAAATCAGTAATAATCCATAACTTTTGATCTTGAAGACAATTTTAGCAGCATGAACATGTTGTATGCAGGATAGAGATTACAACCTTCACTAACAGCATTATTTCTCAAAGCTGATAATCACACTTGCTTATTTAATATAAGTCCTAAAGCTTCATTGATAAGGTTTTGATCATGTTCTGAATATAGGATAAATTTCTATAACTACAATATCATCATTTTTTCTGCTGTCTTAAAAGATCTAGAAGATTAAAGCTATTAGTATATAACAGTTTGTCTAAAGAACTAGTTGTTAAGTCGATGGTTGCTGCTTAAAAATTCTTTGTTTTATTGGATGAATGATTTTGCATTGAAACTTGTTTAAGTATTTGTTTCAAGTCATACTGAATTAGCTTATATAAAGTTCTTATCGGTTCTTTTAAGTAAAGATCAATATATTTTGACAAAAGTTGAACTTTAAACTCAGGGTAGTTTTCATCATTTTGAATTTCATTCATTATAAAGTTTTTGTTTTTTTTTCTTCAGAAATATATAACGTATTCTGTCTTGAATTGATGAGCTTGGTTACTTGGTTGGCATATTGATAATAATAATGATAATAGCCTAAAAATATATAAAAATTAAAAACATTTATATTTTGCAACCCATTAATATAAATAATTGTTTCAAAAAATTTCCTGGATGTAGAATAAATAAAGTAACCTACATATATATGCATTTTGCAACATTTTAAAAATTTTTTAAGAAAAACACTATTCATTCTATTGCAAGTAGAAAAAAAAAGAAGATATTAGCAGCAAGATAAATAATTTTATGAAATTTTATGCATAAGAGATAAGGCCATAATAAAATACAATTTTTTCCTAATTTAAAATAAGTTTTAAAAAAGTCAATTTTTAAAAAGTTTATTCAAAACTGGTTTAAACAAATTTTTGTAATTTTTTCTCTTCCTAAAAATTGTACAGACAATTATATGATAAGTTTAAAAAGACAATCAGTATGACAAAAACTAATTCTTTACTCTCGCTTTATTAAAAAATTTCTTTACTTCATCACAAGGTTTTACAACAAAAAATTTATCACAAGGTTTTTTTGCTGCAAAAGCTTCATCTTTATTTAAATTTTACCTTCAATCCACTAATAAAGAGCGACAACAAAACATATCTTAACGCACGATAAAGGGAATTTTCAATAATTTTTGATAAGTCGCGTCAAAAAATAAAAAAATCGTATACAAGCAAGTCGAAACGCTATCGAATCTGATATATTTATATAAAATGATTTTGTCAAATATAACTTGGCTATACATTATTAAATTGGAAGCTTTTTTTTTGGCTGGCACAAATCTATATAGTACAGATTTTATTTAAAAGTTTATATTGGATGAATTGTGCAATGAAATGCATTTTATGCGACTGTATTGAATAGGTGGATAAAAAACCTTTTTTTTTTTTTTTTTTTTTCATATTTTATTTTCATAAAACACGAAACACCTTTAACAGACATATGCAAATTACACAACGAAAATGAGGTAATTAAAAAAATCATATTTTTGAAATCATTAAAGAATATAACAGCATTAGAAACACAATTAAATGTTTAATCAATAACAGGAACAACTCACAAATCTTTTAGAACTAAACTCTGCGTCTCGATTAAATTTTGTTCAAAATATTGAACAATAATTAATGTTAAATGCCTTTATCTCTGGTTTATAGTTTAATAGACAATATAGTTTAAGTTTAAATTTACTTGATTTTAGTTTTTGAATTTCTGATTCTTTTGTTGTAGGTTATGCAAAAAGATTCCGAAAAGAATATGTCGGTCAAGAAGTTATGGAAATAAATGACATTCGTAGGGGGAAAAAACTGCATAATGTGCGAATTCGCAAAAAAAATTTAAGTTAATTGTTGAGTGTTTTAATTTATAATCTATTCTTAAAACTTATCTTAGCATTTCTTGTCCAAAACGAAAAGCCTCTAATGAATTTTGATTTTAACTACATTTTCCAAGCGAGATCAAGTTTGCTGCGAAATTTAGTTCCTAAACTTTTTATTAAAACTAGTCAAAAAGTCCTAACTTCACCGAAGTTTGAGACGATAATAGCAGGTTAGTTGTATTACATAAATATATATATATATATATATATATATATATATATATATATATATATATATATATATATATATATATATATATATATATATAATATATATATATATATATATAATATATATATATATAATATATATATATATAATATATATATATATGTAATATATATATATAAAATATATATATAATATATATATATAAAATATATATATATATATAATATATATATATATAGAGAGAGAGAGAGAGAGAGAGAGAGAGAGAGAGAGAGAGAGAGAGAGAGAGCCGTGACGCAATGGTTAGAGCGTTAGCTTTAAAAGCAAGAGACCCAGAGTTCAATGCATATTTGTGTCGGTAAGGAAGGAGGGTTTTTTTTCCTAGTAAAATGGTTTTTCGCGGCTCTCCGTTAGTTCTTTTTGGGTCACTTAAAACAAAAATGTATATAATAATAATAGTTATCTATATTCAAGTATTACTTTATCAATTTATAATTATCATCAAGATAAATATATGATTATCTTGATGATAATTCTTAAATAATTGGTAGAAAACGTTTTATTGAGAATAAATTAATTAAACTTTTAAATGTTAGTTTGCTAATAGTTAGGATTAACTTATTAAATTTGAACCAATAGTTAGGGTTAACTTATTAAATTTGAACCAAATAAAAATGTGATCGTGTCTGTTATTTGTAGTTGAAGAAAGTTTATAAACATCAGCATGAGATAGGAAAAAGATTTGTATCTTCCTGCAAGTATTAAACCCCTCAGTTTAAAATGGTTTGTTTAATTCATTTACGTAGATTAAAGATAGTAATCGTCCGAGAATTAAACATTGTGGAACACTGCAGGTTGTATTATGTAGCGTTTACTTTGACTACCATCGTTACTATATACAAATCGCTTACAATTTGATCAACAGCTTTTAAGTCAGTAAAAACGCCTAATGTGTATTGAGATTTTTCATTCGGAAATGTCATGTACAAATTAAATAATGGCATGTTTACTACTTTTTCTAAAATTATATTGATTGTATTAAGTTATTGTAAATAAAGTAATTCTATTCAATATGTTTCTTTCTAAAATTTTAATGATTATAATTAGAACAGAGAATCTTACTTGAAATAGTTGCTGATGTTGCATTTGTCTATTCGCTATAGTTTGATGTTCGCCTTATTTATGGATAAAGGCGACTCCGCTAATTTTAAAAAGTTCAGTAAGTTCCTTGATGAATAAGTGTTCTTAAAAATTAAAAAAGGACATTTTTTAATTTTTTGTAACAATCTGTAACATATTTCCATTTATATTCTCGGTACCAGTTGTTTTTTTGTTTTTTTTTTCAAAGATTTGAAAGCTCTATCAAACTCTTCAAATGATTGTTTGGAAAATAATTCATCAAAACAAATCTCTTTATAAATAGGCACTAGTTGTTTAATAACAGCAACTCAAGCTGAATACCTGGTGTACAGGAGTTTGTAAAGTAAGGTTTTAGTTAATAATTGTAAAATTTTTCACTTAGACAGACTGCAGCCAAAAAAATACGTAAAAACAAAAATGTTACCAAAAAAAAGTTCTTTGCCTTAATTTCAGGCTTTAAACCTCACAAGAATTATAAAGGGTTAATAGATTCTTCTTAGATATTAGCTCTTGTGCCTTTTACTTTCAAGCTTTTTTTGTTAAAGTGTTGAAATTGTGTTTCTATACATTAGGCGACTTATTGGTAAATGACCGTAGAGTATTTAGCGCCATCTTGATACTTTAGACTCTAAAGCTCTTATTTAAAATGTAGTATGACTAACAAAATTTTATGTTATATAATTTAATACAATCTGATTGCGGTATATTATGGAATTCTAACTTTAGCTTTGATTTCCAGATCCGTGAAGTCTCAAGCTCTTAAAGCTATTTTTAAGTGAAGACTTTTCTCGGGTTATATTTTGGGAAGGAAACGTTTTCAGCATATGATTTTTGCATATTTTTTATTCCGCTTGACAAGTTCTTTTGTAAAACATATTTTTTAAATTTACGATGTGTTTTTTTTTGTTGCCTGTAATCAGTTTGACGTCATGGGTTCCGGCTCCGAATGTAAAAATTTTTTGGCACCCATTTTTTTCTTCTTAGTTTTAACCTAAAGAACAAGTTGAAAGCATTAAATTGCTTCCAACGCACCTGTCCACACAAAGTACACTGTAAAAAATACAAAGTAACCCTAACCCTGACTTTCACGAAGAGATAAAAAGACCTAAAACTTTTGTAAAGCGTTTAAACCCATAAGTTTCCTCAAAAGTATGTTTTTTTCATATAAATTACGGACGTAGAATTTACAGACAGGCACAAGAAGACAAAAAAATCACTTTTATATATTTGTCAAAAAAGAAGTCAATCTGTTAATTTTGGATCAAGGCATTCACCATTGATATTCCAGCTAAAGTCTTTAAGAAAAGGAAGATTTTGTGAGATCTTCTCAACACTAAACATAAAAATGAACTCTAAATATTTCGTATTTTAGCTAGTGTTGTTACGAATAACAACACTAGCTAAAATACAAAACTTGTAATTGTCGACTAAATCGATTAATATATTTTTCAAAGTCAACCAAAATTGACTAATATATTGACTAGTTCAATATATTTCAATATATTTTTATAAAAGTCAAACCAGTCAATATATTTAAATATTAAAAAAAAAAAAAAAAAAATTAAATATAATGACTAGTTCGAATTTTTGTAGACTTTAAAAATTTTTTGATAGTCGACTAAAAGTCGAACTAGTCAATATATTTAAATATTTTTTTTTATTATAACCATTTAATGATACCTGACAATTTATTTTTTAGACGCTATAAATTAAATAAAACTTAAAAAAAGTAAACAAAAAACTAGGTGGTATGTAATACTTTTATAATACATAATGTTGTTATAAAAAGAGCATGTATTTAGGTCAATTTAAATCAAATAAAAAAACAAAACAAAAAAGAAGTTATAGTAGTAAAATAAGAAAAAAAACAAGACAAGCATTTTATAAGTCTTGATTTAACTAAATACATTGGTTAGCTAAATCTGGTTTAAGTCTATTTTGCCGCTCTATAATGATTTCTGCAACACTTGAAAATAACTCTTCCGAAGGCGTTGATGAAGCAGTTATTCAAAAGAGCATCTTCGCTGTCTTTGACAAAACGGGAAGTTGGCATAAATTATTTTTATGAAAATCAAGAGGAAAAAATTTTCCAATACTTTTAAATTCATATTAAATAATTTATGATTTCATGGTCTATTGAAAACGAGTCTTCTGATGACACTGTTTCTTCGCATATCAATATTTTTTTTTTTTGATGGAGATCTTTGATTAGATGACGACTCTTGGTTAGACAACTGAAGACTTGATGTGAGCCGCAATTTAAAACTCAATTAAACAATTAAAGAATGAGCTTTTTCAATACGAGCAATTTTCTCTGTTTTGTTTGATATTAATTTAAAAGTACGAAATCGAGGATCTAAATATGTAGTTGCGTATAACTTTTCAATTTTGAGAAAATCTTCACATCATCGATTAAAATTGTGTTTGAATTTGATTGCAAGATTTAGAATTTTACAATTATTTGATTCATTTTTAAAGTTAGCAAAATAATCAGTTAATTTATAAACGGTCGGTAATATAATTGAACAAGTGGTATATTGAGATCCGCGCAAAATTTTTGTAAAACCATGTATTGGCTCTAATAAATCAATTAGCTCGTTAATTATTTCTAGTTCCCAGCGTTTTAATAACAAATCTTTATTAGCTTTGTTCTCTGGCTTAATTATAACGTCTTGGATTGATTCACTAAGTTTAAAAACTGACTGCAGCATTACAAAGGTAGAATTCCACTGAGTAGACACATCATGTTTTAATTTTTTAGTTGAGCATTTATCTTCCGGGTTGTAATTTTCATATTATTTAATTCAACACAACTAACTAACTGAACAGAAAGCTATGTTTAAATAAGCCAACCAGTTTCCTACATTTCTTTAAAATTATTAAGACGCAATGGTTTTCTGCAGTTGATGGCTCATTCTATTTTACAAGAACATCTTTAACAATTAAGTTTAATATATGACAAAACCCATGTATGCACAACTTATTAATTAGATCTTGTAGACAATGTTTGATATTCGCAGCAGCACTTGTTAAAAAGTTTTATCATTTATTTTTCATTCATTTAGAACTTACTCGATTTGCTCCATTAAAATATAGGCTAGTATGGGCTTTTTGGCTATGCTTTAATGCAATGCGAATCGATTTCAAATAAAAATTTTGATCAACAAAATGTATAGTGACGTCGGTGTATGAATGCGAGACTTGTGATGTCCGTCCATCTGTTGTTAGATGGCGGCTTTGCTTAAAAGATCCATAACCTTTACTTTAAATTATTCAAAGTAAACTATTTCATTAGAAAACTTTTGTCTAGTTGGCAATTTGTACTTGTTATCAAACACATACAGCATTTTGATAAAATACTTATTATCAACAATCGACAGCGGTTGACTTGTTTGAAGAACAAAGTTACAAATAGATTCCTCTAAATCTCTAGATTTCTGCCAACTTGAACAATATCAATGAGAGTTTGCAAATCCAGTTTGGATTGATACATGACCAGTTATAAAACATGGAAGTTTAGACTCTTTAATATTTATACGATGGTTACTATAAAAATGATTTGCCATTGAGCTGGTATTTTTATTGTATTTTAGCTCTTTGTTGCAAATTTCGTTTGTTATAATACCTTTATATTTACATGATGTTATTGAAGAGTCATTGTTTTTTACAAATACATATCAGACTTTGCTTTTATGAAAGTTTTTATTTGTCATTTTGTTCAACTATAAAAAAAATGAAAATTAAATTTATTTTAAAATTAAGCCGAAGAAGTAGTATAAAGTAACTCTTCGTTGTTCTTCGTTTTGTTTCTCATACATTTAGCCGCACGGCTTCTAAGTGCGTTTAACAAGAACTCCTTCAAGCAGAAATAATGTCCGAAGGGATTTATGTGTATCAATCATTATTATTAATAGTCCAAGGGAATTATTTAAATCGTTTATAATGTATAAAGAGTTTCACCAATCGTTAAAAATGTCTATCGGGAATTATCATTTACCAATCATTGCATAATATTAAATTTTTTAATATAATATTTTTATGCTTGGCTCAATCTTTATTATAATTTTATCGTTTTAAAATAATCTGTATATATCTTTACCAACAGGTCATAAAAAAATTAGATATTGATATAGTTAAATCAAGTGAAACGATAAAGATAACGATGTTAGGAACCGACAGAATCAATTTTTAGCTGATTAGAAGGAAACCCATAGTCGATTAAATCGACTATTCGAATTTTTAAAGTCGACTATTTTCGACTAGTCGACTTTTAGTCAATTTAGTCGAAGTCGATACCAATACTAATTTTAGAGCGCTCATGGTAAATGGTAATTGCGCTGCATCTTGATGATACTTTGAGAAGAAAAACCATCTTAGTTTAGCCAAGGTTGATATGTTTATTGGCCTATTTTTTAATCCATATGTGACAATTACAAAACGCTCAATACCCTGAAGAGTAACCTTATTCGTAATGATTCAGTATCGTCTAACATTGATAATGCATACAGAAACTTGTCATCCGTAACCATGAAGGACTCCCACTATTTTAATTTGGATTTTCCATAGAAGCGACCGGTCTGGTCACATCCTGTTAACACATTGAAACCCAGTAAGCTTTTGAATTTTTTGAACCAAGTGTCACAAAACAATTCTTGGTACTGATGTTGCATTCTTCTGATCCTTTTCCAGTTCGTAAGTATGTTACAAGAGGTAGATATTCACAGTGAAGTATTAAAACAAAACTATGTCCAAATCTGGGGAGAAAATGTAGCATTCTGAAAACGGATTACATCCTGCAATATCAGTGGCGTGGAGCACGAGAGGGTGTCCGTCTCTTCGTGATCATGGCTTAACAACTAAATATCAAAACTGGAGATATTTGTAACTGTTTTTAATTTATATAGAGTTGAAAAAAATATTCTTTGATCTTTTAGTGCATCTTAAGTATGTTCTAATTGGTATTATGTCTTTTTTTAATAATGTTATTTTTAGAATAAAAAGGGTCTACCTTACAAACTTTTATTTGAGCACCTTTGTGAACTCTGTTTATCAACACCATTCCGTCAATAATGATTACTCTCTGGGTATTGCTTGTCATATTGTGGTTTGGTACTACTGAAAATTTTCTTTTTATAACGATTCTCATTTAGTATTTTGTATTTAAATGTGGAAGGCATGGGCTGTCCGTTATCTGTAAACATTAATTTTGGTACAACAGAAAACTTGTATTTGCGAATGCTATCCTCTAAGTCTAGCTCTGGTCGTTTACGGCACGTGACAAGAAATCGTAAAAGTAATGTTTGTTCATCTTTTAGTTGAACAAGTCTCTTCTCAACACTAATAGTAATCCTTTTTCTTAAGTGGTGAACGAATTGATTCAGATCCAATTAAACGCTGTTTAATGAAATATTGGTAGAGATCATTAACAATCATTTCATGTTAAAATAACTTTACTTTAACCTCAATAGGTAATACTGTTTTAGAAATAATGTATATCACTGGTTCATTTCCTTGAAAACTGACATTAAACGTTTGAAATGCATCAAGTAATTTTTGAACATTTGTAGGAAATCTGTTAATTAATCCGGTAAATTGATAATGGCAAGATCGCCTTTGAGAATTGATAATATTCTTATTACAGAAATCTTTAGACAATGCATTTAGTATTGGTGCAGTAAGACAAAAACGTTGCAAACCAGAAGGATTTTAAGTCAAGCTTTTTACACTGCCAGTTACTTTCATCGCTTTGTTTTTTTGGTCCAATGCGTGATCAGAACCAATACTTGAGAATAATATTTTACTTTTACTGATTTTTTAAAGTCGTTAACCCTAATATAAATACAAATAGCAGGGGCAAGAAGAAGACATAACTGATCTTATCACCAAGCCCCTTAGTCTATACCGTTAATATAAAACAAAAATTATAAACGTAAACTATATAATATAAAACGTTTTTCTAAAGACTTAATAAAATAAAAATCATCGATCCTAAAGTCCTACTTTAACTTTTTTTTTTTTTTTTTGTATTGGTTAAGAAAAATTAAAAAAGTAATTGTTGGCTAAGTCTAACAGTAGTATTCATTAAAACTTCAGAAAAAGCTGAGCGCTACGTCGTTCATCAGTAGTTTTTGCCTCATTTGTTCTTACACTCATTAAGCGTAGCAATTGTTTTAAGTTTATTAGTTAATATTTTATTCCATAATTTTGGTCCTCTAGTAGAAATTGAAAATTCAGTCGCTGCAAAATAACTTTTGGGTTGAATATAGCTGTTATTTGAAAATCTGGTTAGATATCTATTCTGATTTCTTTTGAATAATGGGTAAAATATTTTCGGAGATATATTTTTATTAATTTTGAACACAAATATAAGAATTTGATAGACATTTAATTGATAGACATTTATTATATTTGAATTAACAAATAATGCCTGGGAGAGTGTATAACAACCTGCATTGGAAATGATTCTGATTGCATGCTTTTGTTTATTTAATAGTTTTTTTATTTTATTTTTATTTGTACTGCACCAAGCAATATTTGCATAATTAAGATATCTGCATAGCAGGCCTATGTTCTTGGAGATTGTATTTTCGAGATATTGTATATAATCCACGTCACATTTTCATCAAGGAGCACGCCGAGAAATTTTTAAGTGGTTTCTCCTTTTATGTCCTGATTGGCAATACAAAGTTTTTGAAGTTTAAAAGGATGTTTAACTCGGTCATGAAAACGATGGAAAAAAGTATATTTTATTTTGGTTACATTTAGAGATAATTTGTATGCATTAAACCATTCAGTAGGATTTAATAGCTCTTTGTTTACTGACTTAAACAGAATATTTATATCATTATGTGCATAAAATAGATTTGTGTCATCTGCAAATAAAATTGTATCTAGTTCAGTACAAGCTTTGCTTAAACCATTAATAAAAATGAGAAATAGGAGTGGTTTTAATATAAATCCCTGAGGAACCCCACATGTTATGTTTATATTGGTCGTTTTATCTTCATTATAAGAAACGTATTGTTTTCTATTTGACAAATAGCTTTTAAACCACGCAATATTTATATGTTTAATACCATAGTTTTCTAATTTTGTTAATAAAATGTAATGATTAACAGTGTCAAAAGCCTTACTGAGATCAATAAATACACCTAATGTATATTTATTTTCATCAAATGATTTAAAGATATCATGAACAAGATGAACAATAGCCTGATCAGTAGAGTGGCTCTTTTTAAACCCAATTTGCTTACTATAGAGAATATTGTTTACATCTAAAAAGTAGTACAATCTTTTATACATAACGTGTTCTAATAACTTTTAAAAGCATGATAGGATGGAGATAGGCCTGTAATTGGAGAGACTAGTCTAATCTCCTGATTTTAGTATAGTTATTACCCTTTCAAAGTTTTTTTTAGATAATTCCAAGATTGAAATTATTGGACTAGATCAATTTCAATCATTGTTGCCAAATACAATGGAGTAAGTCGAGAGTAAGATGTAATGACCAGTTTTTTTTACGAGATGAACGAACAAAGAGTAGCAAAGCTTCACACATGATCATGTAGTTACACAAGAATAGTGGTTTTTTGTGATTTACGCAGGAATAGTGACTTTTATTGAATTCATCAAAAATAGTAAAAAACCCGCAATTTTTGATACCTAAAACACAATTTTCAGTAATTACTTTCAAATTGCACTCGGTATCAGTTATAGCAGTAACAAGTTTATCTTTTTGATCCCAATTCCACTTATAAGTTGTGGATGCTTCTGTAATGAGATTTCTAAATAAAGTTTGTTAAGAGAAATATAAATATTCATATGCGCTTCCATGCGTTGCTTCACGTGCTCTCCGTCAACAATTTGACGTAACGTTGTATTTCCATATATACCTGCCTCTGTAAGGGCTGCGGCAAGTCCACTGCCTTCTATATATTTGCCCATTACATTTAAAAAGACAAATACAACATGGAGTTCACCACGTCTGAAGATGTAATTACATTTGCTTAATTGCAAATCTGACTAATGTTGTATTAATATTGCCATTAATATTGGAACGATTCTCAAGATAAAATTAAAATAAAATGTCTAAATTTACAAAATCGAAAAGTTGCAACAACACTTGACTAACTTTTTTCTTAGTATCATCTTTCTGACAAAATTTATTAAAAAGCAAAAAAATCATTCGCTTTTTGAGAAAAGTAGCGCAAAACATTATTTGTAATGAAAAAATATGCCAATAAAACAACTTTACTTCCCATAGGACAAACTTTTATTTGTTGTATACAATAGATTATTGCTTTTAATAGAAAATTCATATCAATAACAACTCTTATAACAAAATGCGTCATTGATATATAACAAACCTGGAATAAAAGAGCCATTTTTTCTTTTTATGCGAGTCTGTAAATTCTGGGTCTGTGTTTTATATACTCTTAAAAGTGGTATATCTTGGGAAGAAAACGTTTTCAGCATATGGTTTTTACATATTTTTTGTTCCGCTTGACAAGTTCTTTCGTATAACATGCATATTTTTTTAATTTACGATTATTTTTTTTTTATTGAGTGTAATAAGTTTGACGTCATGGGTCCCGGCCCCAAATGTATAAATTTTTTCGCACACATTTTTTTCTTCTTAGTTTTAACCTAAAGAACAAGTCAAAAACAAAAAGTTGTTTCTAGCACGCCTGTGCACACGAAAGTCTTAATCTTAACATTGCAGCTCACTATCTAATCACGTCTAAATTAAAGGACGTTTTTTAACTTTATTTAAAACAAATTTAAGCAAACCGACTAAGCAAAATCTTAAAGATACTAAAAAAAAAGACTTTAAAGTCTCATAAATTCTGTCTAAAAGTCGCAAATTCTGTATAGACAAAAAAAAAAACTTAAAGATTTTTTTTTAAACACAAGAAGAAATTAAACAAATACAATTTAAGTTATGAATTGTCAAAGATGAGATTTTCCTAACAAAAAATGGTTTAAGTTTTACTAATTCACCTTAACTAAGTTCAGTAGTTTGAATGTCAATACTGTCGATTATAGTTGACAATAAAGTTTCCAGTAGATGAAATGACTTTGGTAGATAATGCTGTTGTGATGTGCTTTGGTTTAATTACTCAGCTTCCTTCGGTTGACCTTTTTGACGGAGTAGAAAATACCGATCTCCAGCTAATCAATAATTTATTCATCTAAACAGAGTGCAAGAGAAACACAAAAAGTGAAATTGTTGTTGAGCTCCAGACGAAAAAATTATTTTTATCAGTTTCAACATTGAGCACATTAAGATAATGCATATTTTTTTGAAAGACTTTTTTTTATGTTCTTTTGAGGAAAATCATATCAGTTTGAGGGGAAGGGTCTTTCTTGACAATCCCAACTCGTTTATATTGCTTTAAAAGTCATTAAAACATTGTATTTAACTTTGCGTTAATGTAAGACGGGTTTTTTTAAAATTAATTTGTACTTTCCTTTTATGTTTAAGTGTTTTGAAAACAAAAAGAAAAACTAAAGAAAACTTTAGAAAATATAGGAAAATTGGGGTAGATACAAAATTCACTATTACTTCTTTCTATGCAAGAACTGTTGTCTCATCAGCTTCTCTCTGTTTTTACGAATACATCTTTTGCTAGCTCTGCAACTATCGCTACGACTACAGGGTGCGGAAAAAGTTCCCGTACAAAAGTACAATTTAAAAAAAATTATCTGTATGGTACTTTCTTTCAATATATAGTATGTTTTTAGTATTCTTTTGTATTCCTTTGTATTCTTTTAGTATTTTTTAGTATTATTTTGTTTTAAATTAAAGTGTAATTTGTTTCCCGTCTTGTACTGGAACTTTTACTGTTTTTGCTGTTTATATTTTGTACGGGAACATTTTCCGCACCCTATTGTATTTTTATTAGATACTACTTCAACTTCTATCACTCTGACAGTACTTTTTTCTCTAAAACTTTATTTACCGTTTCTTTTTTTTCTTTTTTTTTAACTTTCTGCATCTCGTACGCATTTGAAAATATTATGTTTGAAGGCCTATAATTAAACCTGTATTTAAATTAAGAGATACAAGTGAAATAAGTAATTTTAGACCAACATCAATACTTTCAATATTCTCTAAGATACTTAAAAGAATTATGCAAAATGTGCAGTATACTTTTTTTAAAGAAAATAATATTATTTATTTCAAGCAGTTCGGTTCTCATTAAAATAAATCAACTGAACACGCAATCCTTTACTTAGTTGTAGAAATAAAAAACTCCTTCACAAATGGAGAAGTTAGATTGGGTGTTTGTTTGTTTTTTTCAATTTTATTTAAATGCCCCAAGAAGTCCTTGCAGACTTATCACAGACCACCGCAAATGAGCATTTACTTAGAAGTTTACGCCTCCTTCCAAACCGATGTCGTAAAACTTGCCCTAAGGTGGGGTTCGAACCACGGATCCTTTGTTTCTGAGGCAAGCGCTCTACCACTGCACTACGGCTGCTCGAATGTAGATCTGTAGATGTAGAATGTAAATGTAGAATGTGGATGTAGAATGTAGATGTAGAATGTAGAAGTAGAGTGTAGATGTAGAATGTAGATGTAGAATGTAGATGTAGAATGTAGATGTAGAATGTAGATGTAGAATGTAGATGTAGAATGTAGATGTAGAATGTAGATGTAGAATGTAGATGTAGAATGTAGATGTAGAATGTAGATGTAGAATGTAGATGTAGAATGTAGATGTAGAATGTAGATGTAGAATGTAGATGTAGAATGTAGATGTAGAATGTAGATGTAGAATGTAGATGTAGAATGTAGATGTAGAATGTAGATGTAGAATGTAGATGTAGAATGTAGATGTAGAATGTAGATGTAGAATGTAGATGTAGAATGTAGATGTAGAATGTAGATGTAGAATGTAGATGTAGAATGTAGATGTAGAATGTAGATGTAGAATGTAGATGTAGAATGTAGATGTAGAATGTAGATGTAGAATGTAGATGTAGAATGTAGATGTAGAATGTAGATGTAGAATGTAGATGTAGAATGTAGATGTAGAATGTAGATGTAGAATGTAGATGTAGAATGTAGATGTAGAATGTAGATGTAGAATGTAGATGTAGAATGTAGATGTAGAATGTAGATGTAGAATGTAGATCTTTTTAAAGCTTTTGATACAGTCGACAACAAAAAATTATTATTAAAGCCTAATATGTATCGTAATATGTAAGGGGTAGATCCAATAAGTGGATAGAAAGCCATTTAGATGAACGTGTGCAATTTAAGTAATACACATTTACGGAGACAATAAACTGCGTGAGTGTACCTCAAGAATCAATACTTGAACCTTTGCTCTTTTTAATCTATGCAAATGATCTCTGTATGGCATCAAAACGAATTTCAATTATAATGTTTGCTGACGATAGCAACTTTTTTATCTTTGGAAAAGTTATTAGCGTCGCGTGCGAATAATAAATAAGAAAAAAATTCAGAATGATTTAGGGCAAACAAACTCTCTATTAACTAAAACGAAGTTTTCTTTATTTCATCCTTCCTTTAAAAAAAAGAAGTTCAATCTTCTTTTCAGAAATTGTTTATTGAAAATAGAAAAACAAGTAGGGATACTGTTACAAAATTTATGGATTTTTTTATTGACGGAAATCTAAATTGGGATAAATATATCCCTTATTTAGGTAGTAAAATATCCAAAAACATCAGAATAATATGCCAGCCACGTTACTTATTTAAAAAACTACTACTCAAACAAATCTACTATAGCTTTGTTCAAAGTTACCTAAACTACAGTAATAAAGCATGGTGTAGTACCTATAAAGCGAAACTAGAACAACTCTATCGTAAACAGAAGCATGCTATACGTGCGATTAATTTTAAAAATAAAAAGGAACACTCAAAACCTTTTTTTGAACAAATGTCTTTATTAACATTGCTTGAACTAAATGTATATAATGTTCTAAGTCTTGTGTATATTAGCAAAATGCAAAAAAGTCCTTGAATTTTCTAGTCTTTATAAACAAAAACCAAAGTATAAATATTTATTGCGTACAAATAGTACCCTGTTAGAGCTTTTATGCAAAAATAAGCTTGAGCAATTCAAAATTACTTATCGCGCACCTCATATCTGAAATAAGTTTTTTCTAATTAATTTAAATAATATTGATTTAAAAAACTTAAATTGCTTTAAAAAAACTATTAAAAAGAGTATTTTAAAGTATAAAAATTTAATTACATTTAGTTTATTATTTTCTAAATTTATTGTCGGCAATGCTTCTTAAATAATTATTAATTAAAAATTTTTATTACATATAAACATATTTTGAACATTGCATTAGTAATAAATGAGTAAATATTTATAAGGAAAAAATTAAAAAAAAAAAAAGATAAATAAATTTGTATACTTGTTATCTGGCATTTTAATACCATTATAATGTAATGATTTTATGTAAAAATTTTATGAATATGTTTTCATAATTATTGATTCAATAATCTCTTGTTGTTCGGCTGAATTTATAAACTTTACATCCCCACAAATTGAGGGGGCTGTAAACTTTATATGGTCATAAAAGCCGAACAATAAGAGATTATTGAATCAAATTTAAAATTCGTCGATGAATATAAATTAAGTTAACGTTTTAGGGTTTTTGTTGTTCCCAGTCTCCAATCAGCGCAATTTTTTGCATAGCATCCTCATTCCTTAATATATGAACATACTGAAATATGGAGTTTTCTTCGTGTTTCAAAGTTACTTAGCTCAAACATCAAAAAATGTTTAGACATACTATACTTTTATACTTTTTTTTAATATACTTTTCCAATTGGAAAAGTATGTTTTTAAAATAAAAGACATAATATACTTTCGAAATAACAATTAGGAAAGTCTCTTCATTGAAATTATTAATAAAAAATACCGAAATATTTTAATTGGATGTGTTTCTCGTCCACCGAGTGGAAAAATAAAAAACTTTTATTAAAAATACGAATATGAATATAAATAAAGAAAATAAAACATTATATATTACTGGTGACATAAATCTTGATGCACAAAATTTTCAAAAATAAAAACTTTTATTGATATGCTTTTTAAATTTTACGTCTTGTCAACTATTAATAAACCAGCGCGAGTAACAAAAACCTCGGTAACAGCAATAGATAATATTTTTATTAACAATTATTTAGAAACGACATTCGAAACCGGTATATTAATGGTAGATATAAGCGATCATTTCCCAATATTTATAAAAATAAAAAACTTTAAATCTACGTCTGATTGTCAATCTAACATTTTCACGTCATATTACGTCATTTCACGTCATTTTTACGTCATTTTATGTCATTTCACGTCATTTTACGTCATTTTACGTTATTTTACCTCATTTCACATCATTTTACGTCATTTCACGTCATTTTACGTCTGATTGTCTACATTTGAAAAAATATAAAAATAAGTAACACTAATAAGTTAACAACTAGGCTAAAACAAGAAACGCGGAACAACGTATATAAATGTCAAGATACTATTGAAGCTTACAATGTTTTTTTAAGTACATTTTTGGAGTATTTTAACGAAAACTGTCCTCAAGAGATTATATAAATTAAGTCAAAAGCAATTTCTAAACCGTGGATGTATAAATCGTTATTAAAGTGCTCAAAAAAAAGCAAAAACTTTACAATAAATTTCTGAAAATTAAAAACAATTACAAAAAATTACAAAAGTTGTAAATATTTTTACCAAGATCTAATTAAAAACGCCATATAAAAAAAAATTACAATAAACAAATTAACAAATGTAAATTTGATAGCAAAAAACATGGTCCATAATTTATGTAATTATGAGAAGAAAAAACTAAACTCACCTTCTCTACCTAAACGAATTGTTATTGAAAACAACAATATATTTGGTCAAAATATATTGTTGTTTTCAATAACAATTATATCCGAATCTTGTTTAAAAAATAATACCAACATCTGAATCTTTTACCCACGAATAACGTTATCATGCATGATTAAGAATTAGGCTATGATAAATTTGAGGCAACTTTGCCTTTTTTTTAAAAAAAAGAGGCACCAGGATTTGATGAGATACCTAGTGATATAGTTATTGAAAACAAACACAGTCTTATTAGACCTCTGATACATATACTAAAGCTCTCGTTAAATTCTGGGATTTTTCCGGATGTACTTAAATTAGCAAAAGTAACTCCATTATACAAATGTAATGATCATTCAAACATTACAAATTACAGATCTATATCAATACTTTCTGTATTTTCAAAATTCTTCGAACCTGTAGTTTATAATAGAATCTATGATTGTTTTATTAAAAACAATTTTTTTTTTACCCAAATCAGTTTGGTTTTCGAAATATTTTTTCAACTGAGCATGCAATTATTGAAATAGTAAAATCAAATAACTAATGGTTTTGAAAATAATAAGTTTACTTTTGGAATGTTTCTTGATTTATCAAAAGCATTTGATTCTGTGGATCATTGCATTTTTTTAGATAGATTAAGACATTACGGAATAATTAATAAAATCTATTATTGGATTAAAAGCTATCTTATCAACAGAAAACAATATGTACATAATATCCAATCTGAAGTACTAAATGTCTTATGTGGAGTCCCGCAAGGATCAATTCTTTGTCCACTCCTTTTTCTAATATATATAAATGACTTCTGTAATGCATCCTTAAAACTGAATTCAGTCATGTTTCCAGATGACACGAATCAATTTCTCACCAACAATGTATCAAAAAATAAATGTGGATATGAATATAGAACTAGATAAAATAAACAACTGGTTTAAGACTAACAAAGTCTCGCTTAATGCTGAGAAAACAAAGTATATACTATTTCATAAAAAAACACAAGAGGAAAATTTTTCTCTCAAATTGCCTAACCTATTCTTAAATGATAAACTAATTAAAAAGCAATTCAAAATAAGATTTTTAGGAATCATTGATGATGAAAAGTTATCCTGCCTTCCTCATACAATATACATCCAGTCAAAAATCACCAAGATCATGGGTTTGATGTATCGAGTTTGCTTTTACGTCAATACGCAAAAGTCTTCAAATAATCTACCTTGGGCTGATTCATAGCTTCATCAGCTATGCAAACATTTCTTGGCCAAACATCAAAGCCTAAAAAACTGTATAGTTAACAAAAACATGCTTGCAGAATCATTTACTATGAGGATAGGCGTGGATACACTAAACTCTTAATGAAAGATATAAAAATGGTGGATGTGTTTGAAATTAATGTCTATCAGTATTTAATTTTCATGCATCGTTACAATTATAATTCTTCTCCTATAAGCTTTAACAACAAGTTTGAATTAACTAAAAATGAAAACTATAATCTTAGAGCAAATATGTTAAACACATATAAACTGCCTCGGATAATAAATAAATATTCAGAATATAGCATTTCATATCAAGGTTCTTAAGTATGGAATACCTTTCAAAAAGGATTCAAAGGTACGGTAAATTCGTTAATTTACCGTACCTTTTTTATTATTTTAATTTATTACGTATATATATTATAAAATTTTAATACGTATTACATATTACGATATTTTATTGAAATTTTGTTAAAGGGGCTCTATGAAAAGATTGCGATAATGCAATCTTTTCATAGAGCCCCTTTAACAAAATTTCAATAATTATGCATCAACCTAATGTTATATATATATATATATATATATATATATATATATATATATATATATATATATATATATATATATATATATATATATATATATATATATATGAAGGCGTCAACGAAAGAACGATCAGAGCCACACTTTTGCTGTTTTCAGAAAATCAATTTTTAAGATTTAAAACACCTTTATGTAGTTAAATTATTCTGTAGTTTAAAACATCATAACTCAAACTCTGACCGTTTTTCGATTAGTCTCTTTAGGTAGACAAAGTATGAACCCAGGGGTACAATAAGAGGACAATAACTCACAAAAATCAAACTTGTGACTATGATCGTTCTTCCGTTGAGGCCTTCATATATATATATATATATATATATATATATATATATATATATATATATATATATATATATATATATATATATATATATATATATATATATATATATATATATATATATATATATATATATATATATATATATATATATATATATATATATATATATAAATTACTTAATTAAGATAACTTGTGATACCTTTTTGCTAGTCATAACAATTGTGGTAAGGGAAAGGAGGGTAAGAGTGCGCGGTCGGTTAAGAGTGCGCATGTGTAATACCGACTATTGGCGGCACTGCAAGCAAGTGTCATTTTCTATCTGAATAATACAAGAATGCGTGTTGTTTAATTTAATTACCTATCTGTGATTGGAAATATCGGGTAAGATATGATTTCCATACTTTAGCGTCTAAATTTAAAGAAAAAGAGTTTAGTTAATATTCGTATTTATTGTTTATAAAATATGATAAATGTTATATTGAGTTTTAGCAATGTTTCTAATAATTGTTGAGGTTAGAATTTTAATTTGCGTAAGGTGACTCGATCTGGTTATAACTTTACAAAAGCGGCCAAGAGTGCGGATCATGCGCATTCTTAGTCGCAAATATTTCATACAATAAAAGTTCACTTTTCAAATGATATAATTTGAAATTTGATGTTGCATGGTTTCTTTAATAATTAAATTTGTACTTTTTCACAGTTATTTACAGTTTAAAAATTACAAATGTTTTGAAATGTCACCGTATAAACGAAAGACTGATAGAACTCTCATTATGATATGATGGAAGTAGCTAAACGAAGAATAAATGCCGGTGAAAGTCAAAGAAAAGTAGCCAAGTATTTGGATGCTTGCGAGAGCTCTTTGAGAAAACGGCTTAAAACTGTAAGTTAATTAAAGTTTTTTGGAATTTGAAATATTCTTTATTTATTTAATATGGTATATTTATAACATTTTACTGTTTTTGTTTGTTTCAGGGTACGATACCAGTATTTTTAAGACGTTTTAGAAATGCTCTCAATGATGAAATGGAAAAAGAGCTTGCTAACAGGTTTTACGGACTAACTAGAAAGTATATCATGAGGATTGCTTTTGAATATGCTGAACTGAATAGGGTCTCCGATAGATTCAATCAAGAAAAAAAAGGGTGGCAGGCAAAGACTGGCTAAAGGCATTTTGTAAACGTCATGATCTTACTGCTAGGACTCCAGAACAATCTAGTTTAGCAAAAGCAATGGGGTTTAATAGATTGCAAGTCTCAAAATTTTTTGAGAACTTAAAAAACATTTGTATTGAAAAAAAGTTTTCTGCTTGTAGAAAATTCAATATGGACGAAACAGGTGTTTCGACTGTTCAAATAAAACGCCCAAGATTGTAAGTTCCTGTGGCAAAAAAACCGTCTGCAAGGTTTCTAGTGCAGAGAGAGGACAAATTGTTAATACAGTTTGTTGCATGAACGCTAATGGGATTTTTGTCCCACTTGCATTGATTTTTCCGAGGAAAAGGATGAACCCACTCTTGTTCAAGGATACTCCTCCTGGAAGTTTATCTCTGATTAGTGACACAGGATATATGAATACAGATTTTTTTCTCGAATGATTAAGACATTTTGTAAAATTTGTGAAACCATCAGAAGAAGACCCTGTCTTACTGATTGCGAAAACCATACTACTCATTGTTCTTAGCCTGTAGTTTTATTTTGTAGGGCAAATCATGTAACTTTTCTCACTCCCCACCTCATGCAATCTATGTTATCTAGCCATTAGATAAAGGATTTTTTGCACTATTAAAAACTGCATATACAGCTGAAGCAGAAAAATGGCTTGTGCAAAACCCAGGTAAAGTAATTACATCGTAGGAGCTATTTTCAGAGCTACCTACAGTATCACTGCAAGAGTGAATCTTGCAGAAAATGCTTTCAAAGTTACTGACATAGAACCGTATGATCCTAATGTGATATACAAAACGGAATTTGCACCTTCACAAGTCACTCTGAATGAAGAAACGGCATTAAATTAAAAATACATTATCTAAAAATGCATTAGATGAAAACTCATTGAGTGAAAATGTTTTGGATAAAAATTCATTGGATAAAAATAATTTGCAAGTAGATTAATCATTCTCCACATGTTCCAATAACATAAATGTTCATATTAATATAATTGTTCCTCTTCCAAAAAAAATGGAAGGACAAACTAAAAAGAAAAGACCATCTCAACAACTAACAGTCATAACGTCGTCTCCATATAAAAAGAAGCTAGAATACATAGAAAATACGAGTCAAGAATCAAAAAAGGCTAAAGTCCAATCGAACTTCAAAAAGAATAAAATTTTCTAAAAAAAAATCTAGTTTTAAAAACGTTAAAAAAAGCTAAAAATGTTAAAAAAGCCAAAAACGTTGAAAGTGTTACAGATGTTAAAATCATGAAAATAAAGAAACGATTTGTCCAGCTTGTGAAGAAGCAGGGCAAATGGATGAAGAATGGATTCAATGCGGACATGAAGAGTGCACTAGTTATGAAGGAACTGGATCATTTATTTGCGATCAGTGTTAGAATCTCAAACTTTAAAATTTTCTTTTATGATATTTTTTTGAACATTTGAATCCTTTTTGATAGATATTCCATATATTTGGACCTCAATATGCAATGCTATATTCAGTATATTTATTACTGTTTTGAGGCAGTTTATATGTGTTACTTATATTTGCTCTTAGATAATAGTTTTCATTTCTATTTATTTCAAACTTGTTGTTAAGGTTTTTAGGAGAGAAGTTATTGTTGAATTGATACATAAAAGTTAAATGCTGATAGATTTTTATTTGAAAAATATCCATCATTTTCATATCATTCATTATAGGTTTAGCGTGTTCACGCTTATTTTTAGTGTAAATGATTCTGCACGCATGTTTTTGTAAGCTATAATTTTTTTTTAGTTTTGATGGTTGAGTACTTGCCTATGATATATTTTCATAACTGATGAAGCAATGAATTAATCCAAAATATATTAGTTTGAGACTTTGTTTATTGATATACGAACGAACTCGTTACATAATACCAATTATATTGGTGATCTTAGATTGAATATATCTTATTCAGTACTTTTTTCTAAAAAAAAAGGTGCCGGAACTCATCTGTATTTTTCTTTATCTTTCAAAAATGAGGTAGAAATTAGTAATTTTATTTGTAAATAAATTTTATATGTATAGCCGTTGGTAGGCTCCCCCACACATCATACCCATAAAAGTGGGAATAAATATAAGAAACCGTTTACCAATAGAAGAAGCTTTTTTTTTTCAAATAATGACAGATGTTTTTTTTGGTAGGGGGTGAGGGGTCACGTCACTGTATATTAAATACAAACTTTACAAAACTATAAACTTCTATAACATATCCCATAGTTTTTTCAAATTTTCGTCGGACTTATCCTCTCGTCTCCTTTCCTTGCTCTCAGTGTCTACTATTGAATGCCTTCCGCTAAGTAACCACGAGTCAACGTACTTTGAAAGATCAAAGCTTGTTAGCGGTGGTCCCACTAATTTAATGTATAACAACGTTGAAACTGTTTTTGCCATTAATGAAGCCCTTTTTGGTGTGATGATCAGATTCATCTGTGAAAACCCTCGTTCTCATTCACTTGAGGAAATGGGGATAGTATGTAGAGCGTGTACCAAATGAACTAAATTTTCCGGAAATGTTTTTTCTGCCAGGTATTCACGGAATCCACGAATCATTTCTCTTTCATTTAACTTTAGTCTTAGTGACAGATTTCTGATTTCAGTTTCTCCAAATGTCAACCGAGTGTTGATTTTTTAGGCCTATTATTTTGGTCTAATATGCGAGCCCATTGAAAATGGCTCGCATATTAGACCAAAATCAACATCTAGTTCAACGTCTTTGTCAGCAAGCAACCTTTTCTCAATTGACTCTTTTAGTTTCATGTAAAGACGTTTGGATCAATAGTTGAATCATTTTTGGAATTTTTATTGTGAAGTGAAACTCCATGAAAACGGAGATTCTGTGCTGAAACTAAAGCAAATTTGTACAAGGGACCACAATTATTTCTTCTTTCTTCGAATACTTGAACAAGAGCTTTAATTTTTTTTGATTTGCTTTGTATAGATCCATATTGCACTCTTGTAGGTCCAAACTCAATTCCGATAATTCTTGGAGAGCATCGCACATTAATCCTAGATCCATTAAAAACTCTGTAAATGTAATTTCTTTTTTAAACCTGCATAAGTGGATTTTTGTCCCTTTGTAGGATCAACCATTGCTTCCTCAAAATGTTTCATCAGCGCTTCATAATTTTCTCATACTGCAAAAACTGAACGGAAACTAGATGACACCCAACGTGTATTCAAAATTCGACCAATTTTCAGCAGCTGAATATTAAGTAATTCTGCGCATAAGCGTAACTTTCTTTTATTTTTTGGGGAAGCATGATACGCGACGTAAAGTTTATCGTGAAATGATTTGAACCTGCTAATACTTGAGATCTCCCTAATAGTATCGCCTACTGATAATTCCAGTCTATGATTAGCACAATGCCAAACTATAAGAGAAGGAAACTTTTCAGTGATTAATTTGAAAACGCTACTTTTGCATCCTAACATCACGAAGAATCTGCTTGATGTCCAGCAGATTCTTTGTGATCAAATATTTTCTTACGTAACGAACTTAACTGTTGCTTTCTATCTTCACCATAATAAGAAACTTCATAATTGAACTATTCTTCAGATATTTTCATTTCCATCATAGTTTCTACGCCAAGTGTTTTCACTTTTTGGCAGGTGGTGCAACCGAGCTTTTTTTGTCAAAAACAAAGCCACTCGTTTTTTGAACAAAACTCTGTTTTTTGCTGTAAAGTCCAGCAACTTGACCAGGTATAATTGGTGTAATTGCCTGCAGAAGGTAAACCTGACGTTGTAATTTTGATTTCTTCTGTTTCTTTTTTTCATTTAATTTGATTTTTTTCTGAACAGGGAAGTTTACCGAGAAGAAACTGGTATTTTTTTTCATAACTAGTTTTGCGTTATTTTGCTTAATTGATATTTTTAAATCACTATTTAAATATATAAATTGGGTTACAACTTTGAATTTAAAACGCTTATAACAGGAAATTCATTAACGATATAATAAAAACTACCGTTGCAAATAGCGGAAAGTTTGTGTTTTAAAAGTAGATCTTTTTTAAGTCGCGTGGATTAATATTCATACAAACATTGCACGTAAACAACAGAACTTCTTAAAAAGTTTCTTAAAAACGCGTATAGTTGTGAGATCAGAAAAATTAACTATTTGGTGTCATAAAAACGAACGTTGTTAAGAAAAGAAGAAAATAAATAAAATTCTTCTCGAGCAAATTTTGAAACGCAGCGCCGTAATGTTTTCAATCTGCAAAAAATGTTTAATATTTAAAAATGAACTAATTTCATTATATAATAATACGAGGAAAAAAAATTGTTTATATAAAGCAAAAAAATTATATATATCAAAAAAAAGGTGCCGGAACGCCGTTCCGGTGCGTTTTAGGAGAAAAAAAGCACTGATCTTATTTGCGGAAGTCAGGATAAATTCTCATCAACAAAAATTCCTAAGAATCTTATTCTGGCTTGTTTTTTAACTAATTTATCATTTAAGATAAGGTCGAGCAATTTAAGAGGAAGGTTTTCTTCTTGTGTTTCTTATGGAATAATATGTAGTTTGTTTTCTCTGAGTTAAGCAAGAGTTTTTTAGCCCTCAACCAATTATTTACTTTATTTAGTTTAGTATTCATGTCTGCATATAACTTCTTAATATCATTGTTAGGAAGAAATAGATTTGTATCATTAGCAAACATGACTGAAGTTTTAAAGAAGCATTGCAAAAATCATTTATATAAATTAGAAACTAGAGTGGACCAAGGATCTATCCTTGGGAAACTTTACATAAAATCTAAAATCCCCCCCCCTCCCCGTTTATTATTCCCAGATATTTCATCCAACCCTGGTGCTTTCTTTTTTTTTTAAAGAGGAAAACGCTTCTTCAAATTCTTTACAGTTAAGTTTATTATCGTACATGATAGCGTTATTTGTGGATTTTAGGTAGTTTTTAAATAAATCAGATGTTGAAATTTTGAAAGGTTTGGACCAATATTTATAAAATATTTGTTAAATTGTTGAAAGATTTGTTTTTTGCAGAATATTTCAGTGTTATTATTATTAATTCTTTTTGGTAAAGAAGTTGAATTTATTTTTTCTCTCATTATGTCATTAATGACGGACCACGTTTTCTTACTATCAAACTTGCATTTAATGATTTGAGTACTGTAGTAATTTTTTTTAGCCTTTTTATAAAGATTTTGGTAAAAATAATTATATTTTTTGTAATTTTTTTCATTATCACTGTTTTTATTTTTTTAAATGTTAGAGTTTTTGCTTCTTTTATGAGCATTTTATCAACGATTTATCCATCCACGGATTAACAACTGCTTTTGTCTTAATTTGTATATTCTCTTGAGGACAAGTTTCATTAAAGCACTCAAGAGAAATATCTAAAAAATTATTGAAAGCTTCGTTAGTGTCCTAGCTTTTATACACATTGGACCACGTTTCTTGTTTTAGTCTAATTGATAATTCATTAGTATCACTTGTTTTGATATTGCTTTTTTTCAAATTTATAACTTTTAGTTTTCAATCAGACGTGGTTTTTAAATTTCTCACTTTTATAAATATTGGAAAGAGATCGCTATTATCAGTCATAAAAATCCTGGTTTCAATATCTATTTCCAGGTAATTATTAATGAGAATATTGTCTATTGCTGTTGCCGAAGCTGTAGACACTTGCTATATATTCTCGAATTAAAGATAAAATTGTTTCTTTTTGTAGGTTTAGCACTTCCCTCATCATGACAATGGAAACAAACTTGTCCGATTTAGTCATTCCAGATAAATAATTTTTTTTTAAACGCTCCAGAGAAAAACGCGTCGGTTCACCACATTACCCAATGAACAAATTTTATTAAAATTTTTTATTTAAAATATTTAATTTAAAACTCATTAGGTGCGCACACTTACCATACTTTCCCTTACACATTTTTAAAACACTATCCATATCAAGAAATAATATTGAAATATCATTTTTAATTATTAAAACAATCTTTGTAAAAATCTAAAGAGATTCATTAAAATATGTATTTAAACCTTTTATCTAATAAATACATGATAAAATTATTTATATAGCATTAAACAAAATCTTTCAAATTGTAATAATCTAAGTAATAGTATTACATTTTGTAATATAAAATGTAATAAAATTACTTTTGTTTTTTAAACAAATATTGAAATACAAAAACGTACAAGTCTCCTTCCAACACCCCCCCCCCCCTCCCTCCTATCTCCCCTAAACCAGTCTGAAAACAAAGTACCAAAAGTGCAGGTACAAATAAGGCATGTGCTGGTCAAAATAAAGCCTTGAAATTTGGCATGCTCATAGAAAATGTATAAACTTAAAAAAAAAACACATAGAAAAACAAAAAATAAGAACATTTTTTCTTTAACATTTATTAAGCTCTATATTAACGTTTTTTAATAAGAAAAAAACTTTCGACTTTACTAAAAAACTTTGACTGTTCTACTTTTTAAAAATACTAAATTTTTATATAAAATTCTAATAAAATATATTATGAAATCTTTATAAAATACGTTAAAAACTTTCAAAAAGGAAAAGAAAAATTTTTCATTAATTCAACTTTTTTGCAGGAGGAACACCTTAAAAATATTTTTTTTTATAATAATTTTTCACTTATATCTATCTTTTTTGATTCACACAATGTTTACGTTTAGAAAAGTTTTTTTAAACCATAAGAGTACGGAACTTCATCGAAGTACTCAACTTGTTTCCAAAAATAATTCTTAATAGAACTTACAGGTTGTCTTACTTTTTTCCCCAAAAAATTTGTGAGAAAAAAATTTAGAAACTTTAATGTAAACCTCGCTATATCACTATATGCACCTTTCAATCCTTAATCCTTCTCTGTATCATGCTAGGAGTATATAACTACAAATGAAGTGACTAGTACTTCTCCGTGCTTAGAACACATGTCAAATGGATTCTTAAACGAGCTCTCTGAGTATTTCCACATCTTGTAGGTTTTTTCTAGATGTGAATAGAATTTAAAGGGTATATGAAAATAAGGTAACTAGATAGATTTCAATAAATTTGAAATATCATCCAATTACATAAAAAATTACATAAAAAGTACAATTACACCCATTTACAACAACCCATCACTCTGACAGTCTTTTGTTAACCAAACTGACAGTGAAATTTTTTTTGGCACGCTTGACAACGCCAAAAAAAATTTCACTGACAAACCTTAAATTGTTGGGTAAGTTTAATAGTAGCAACCATTAAAACTTCAGAAAAAGCTGAGCGCTGCATTGTTCATCAATAGTTTTTGCTTCAATTTGTTCTTAATAACCTTAACAGCAATTTAATAACCATTTAGTAGCCTTGATCTTAAAACTTTATGACTTTCATTTACACGATGACATAAAATAAATGAAAATCACAAGGTCATTAGATCAAGATTTAAAAAAAAACAACATATAATCAAGCATCATTAATTCATTTTATGTTTTTTAGTTTAAATTATAAATATTGCTACTTATTAAAACTGCATGTTAAGGAATCCCGCTATTTTACATATATTTACAATAACCTCTGTTAACTTGAAGACCAGATTTTTAGTTATTTTGTGATATGGCATTATAAAATAAGGGTGATGCATAATACAGAAATTAGATTTTAAGATAGACCTTGAGAAATTAAACTTTGAAAGTCTAATAAGCCGTCAGCCTATGTCAAATTTTGTATTCATCAAGTTTAAGTTAGTAAAAACTTTCATAATATATCGAAAAAACAGATTTTAAACTTAAAGAAACTAATTTTTTTGGCCTTTGATATATTTTCAGACATACGGCTGGTTAGAAATTAAATATATAACTTAAAACTTGTTTTAAAATATTGTTTTTTACCTAATGGGTTTACCTTTGTTTAGCATAAACATCATTTTATACCAAAAAATGATACCTCAACTATAAAGCAAAATTTTATACCCAGACTTGAGTAATTTAAATAAATTTTAATTTCTTTTAATTTTAGACATACCAAAGGACTAAAAACTAAAAAAAAATTATTTTTTTTATTTTTTGGTTGTGCTAAAAAAATTCAATCAAATATATCCTTTTGATCAAAATGCAAAATAACATTTTAAAACAAGTTTTAAGTTATATATTGTATTTTGTATATCGTGTATTTTCAGAACGTGCATTAACTGCGTTGAGTAGTTTTTTTTTTAATACATGTTTTATTTTACAACTACAAAGTAATTACAAGTTACCAAATCACTGATTGGCAGTAAAGATATACAAATTTAAATCATAAATATAAAGTTCAAAATATACGAGGTAAATAAAAATATAGTTGCTTACAACTCCGAGACATGAATAAAATAAATACCAATTACAACAAGATAATAAAGTGTAAGTAAGAATAATCCGAAGAATATATCTCTATATTACTCCAATTAAAATAAAAACATACAATAAATAAAAATAAATGCTGATTTTTTGGAGGAGAGTTTAGATGTTTCACTATAAGTTAATTTACCACATTTCAAGATAATGTTAGTGTATAAATATGATAAAAACAAAATTTGTGTAAGATTGATAAGAAGAAATAATTATTTGTAGTCATAGGAAGCTCGCAGAAGACTTAAGTCAGTCTTGTCATCGAGTACCTATTTCTTAGACGTGTAATACACATAAAAATTCAGTTGCATACGTGGTATATATGTACGTGTTACATATATACCTTGTCATTAATATTATTTTTATTATCGATTTGTATTAAAAGTTAAGTTACATTTATTTATTCAAATTTAAAAAAATTCTTACAGTTGTTTAATTTAATTATTGTAGATTTTAGCTTTTTTTTCAGAGAGTGTTCGTTGTTTAAATTTAATAGTGATTCGTTTCTGGAAACTAATTTGTTAAATAAATAGGGACCACGATATGTAACTGAGAATTTTGAGAGTCTTGTTGTTTCAAAAGGTATCTTAAAATTGCCTGTTGCTCTTGTATTGTATTTATTTATCCGTGATCAAGATTAGAGTGCAATCGCACGCCTTTCCCGACCAAGCCTGATGAGACAAGTAGCAGCAACTGACTTATTAACTAGTTCTTCAAATGAACTGTTATATGCTAGCAGTCGTAATCTTTTTAAAGATTGCAGAAGAAAGAATGTGAAAGTAGTTCGAAGTTTATCTGTAAAGCAACCTTATGATTCAAAACATGCTCAAAAGACTCTAAAAAAAGCTCTAGCACTCATATTAGATAATAATATGAGAAAATCTGATTATCAACACTTGAGAAATAATGCTGCGAGTAAAGGTTTTAATCCTGCACACAACAATGTTTGTGCTGGTAAAGAAAAATGTCTTTCTGAAAAAATAATTTGGACTGGTAATAGTTTTTCTAGAAAAATAAACTTTCAAGCATTAGTCGATCATATATGATCAACTAATGCTTGAAATATATGATCGACTAATGCTTGAAAGTTTATTTTTGAAATCGATAACTTATTTCTGTATAATCATGGAATCGAAAACTTATTTCTGCAACTGTATAACGTGTATTGTTGTATGCATACAATAATACACCTTATACAGTTGCAGAAATAAGTTATCGATTCCATGAATGATCTTGAAAGACTAACATTGCATTCTAAAGTTCGGTTTGATGGGTCAACTAGCCAAAGGATTTATTTTTTATTACTCAGATAACAGTTGAGAAAGAAAACAGAAATCTTTTAGAAGCTAGTTTATTTATTTTTAAAGTTGCTACAGCATTATCTAAAGCAACTATATTTTCTGAGTGTTGCTCAGTTTGTGGGTGCAATACAACAAAAATGAGTAATCTTAATGCAGCTAAAATATGCCATTGATAGAAATAGGTCTCTGCTTTGGCCTTTTAACTTTCCATGCTTGGATTAAAAGCATGGAATGTCTTTTAAATTATTTATAAATTAACGGTGAAATAGTGGTCTACAAGGACACCATTTGAAAAGAAAAATATCCAAGAATGAAAATAGAAAATTTAAGTAAGGTTTCGTGATGAAGTTGGACTGGTAATTGATATGCTAATGTCTAGTGGCTCAGGGTCATTAAGTAATGGAAACATGCTAGAAGATTTTTTTAGAATGCAGAAAAGTTTGCTCAAGTTCTTGAACTTGATGTCAGTATGATAAAGATGTTACATGTTATTTTGTGTACATATTCATCTAACTTTCAAATTGACTGTTCACTATTTAGAGAATACTGTTACAAAACAGTTTAAAAGTATGTAAATCTATATCCCTGGCATCATATGTTACATTTTTTGCATCGCATTCTTATTCATAGTTGGCAAGTTATTGAGAGAATGACTTTGCCTAATGTCATGCTCAGTGAAGAGGCACAAGAAGCTTGAAATAAAAATTTTTAAGAAGTTTAAATCATTTTCCAGAAAGTGTTCGCAATCAAAAACAAATGATTTATCAAGGCAACTAATGTGTTGTTCTGACCCTTTGATAAGTAGTTTGAGAAAATTATATTATCCTATAAGCAACGCTCTTCTAATTGGCGTTCTTGATGTACTCAAAGAGGTTCCAATTTCTGACAATAAGTTACAATTGCATAGATTTTAGTTAGTATTCAAGATATTATTTACTTTATTATTATTTATTTAATAAAATTGTTTATATAATAAAATAATGCATGTTAAGTAAATAAATATTTTTGTAAATATACAAATTTGCTTGTATTCTTACACATACTTTATAAAGTATTCTATAGCTCTAATTGTATGAAAGCTTGTTGATTTTTATTTGGTTGCTAAGGACAATTAAATTACATAGATAAAACTAACTCGAATTTTATTAACTGTATCTATACACCCTTAGAGTTGAAATTTTTTATTTCATTTTTTAAAGAAATTTTGAATTAAGGAAAAGTTTCGTAAAAAAAATTAAATAACTGGTTTCTATGAGCCCAAAACTGCATTACAACACCAAAAACTAGTAATTTTTTGTTTGTGTTATCATTCAAATACATAAAATAGCATTGTAGCGTTAATATCAGTTTAGTTTATAAATTTGACATTTTAAGAAAGTCTCTTAATTTAGGTAACTATACAAAATGCATTGTTGCTGTGGAATATAGGTATCCATACAACTAAATAAACAATCTAATGGTACCATTAAGTTTGTTGTATGAAATATACTGAACCTGGCAATTGTGGGGAAAATCTGAATAATATTTTAAAAGATATTACTTTTGTCCATCTAATTTTGGTCCACTGTGCAGTGTCAGTCATTTTGCATTGAGTAGACGTTTTACGTACTTGTTTTTAATGCAATACTTTATTACACTGTATTATTATGTAATTAATTCTTTATTATTCTGTATTATTATGTATTATTATGTAATTAATACTTTATTACACTGTATTATTATGTAATTTTTCGATATGCAATTCTTTATTGGAAACAACTACGGTTATGGTCAAAAAGATCCAACCACTCATAATTAATATAGATAATTACTTATGAACGCAAAATATGGATCTGGCTACCTCAAAACAATCATGCGGTGCTTGGTTAGTTCAACATTAAACAATTGGAAAATATCATATATGCTCTATATATTTTAAAACCATGTGTATTTCAATCATTATTTTCTTAGAGTATTACTACAAAATCACTTGCTACGCGTGCACAAGTACAACCTCTAATGAAAAACGGTACGTCTGATCGAATATTTGTTATGCGTGTTATAATGTTTAAGACAACAAATCATTCAGCGCATCAAGTGATCAACAGATGGCATCAATCTGGAAAAATCTTGTGGAAAACCAAGAAATTACCACTCGGAAAACCAACAAAAGGATACGCTGTTTGGCTGTGAAGAAACTACCTTTTAATGTCAATTTTAGTGCCCGCACAGTTCGAACGCACTTAGCCAAGGAATTTAATTTTCAATCCAATCGTGCTGCATATTCAGTTGTGCTGCGTTATAGCCTTTTTCAAAAAATTATTTGTGATTACTTTGAAAATTGCAAAAAACACAAGGATTGGAGTGTTAAAGTATGGCTGCGTGTCATGTTTTATTAAACCATTTTGAGGATTTTAATAACCCATTAGATCATCTCTAATGGGTTACTAAAATACTAAAAAAAAAAGTTATATGATAAATACTTAAAAAAGAAATGACATATCAAAACTGTAAAAATATATTCGAAAAAACAAAAAAGAAACTCTAAAAAGTTTTATTATACAAAGCTATTAGACAAAGCCAACAGAAACACCAAAAAACTTGGAATGTCATGAAAGAAGTAATTGGTAAAAATACTTGTGCGAGAAACACTCAACCAAAAAAATAACACTTTATGAAAAAAATATTTATGATAAATCAATAACTGATTTATCATAAATACGACTGTTTTCATAACTGGCAATGACTATATTATTTCTAATACAGACCTATATCTATCTCACCGTGTTTTTCAAAATTGCTTTGAAGAACTTCAGAAAATGATATGTTGTATTCAAAACAGTTTGGTTGAAATAGTCAATTAAATAACAAACGCATTATGTTCTAACTACTTTACATTACTTACAAAGCCTTTTGATACTGAAAGCCACAACTACTAATAAAAAAAAACCTAAATATTATGGAGTAAGAAATATTAACTTACTTTGGTTCAATAGTTATTTGACTGTTGATAATAGAAAGCAATTTAAACAATATGAGCAAAATTAAACAATTCCATATGCTGCAACCATATGCTTGTGGGGCTCCCCACAATTATTGAATTAATTATCAAGATTTATTTCTACTGTATATTATTTCTAGTTATTATTTCTAGTGTATATAAATGTTATTATTTCCAATGTATATAAATTATTTAAATTTAGAAACAGACTTATTAAATTGTATTCTTTTTGTAGATGACTCCAATTTTTTTTATTCCCACAGAGATATTAAAACACTTTTTGAAACAGCTAACGAACAATTGGGTAAAGTTAATGAGTGGCTTATAAATAATAAACTCTCTCTAGATGTGGATGAAACCACATTTATTTTATTCCGTAAAGTTAATAAATTAGAAAATACTCCCATTAAATTGCCAAATTTAATAATCAATAACATTAAAAGAGAGAATTCAGTAGAATTTTTGGGCGTAATATTGGACGAATATTTACGTTGGATTGAACGTATAAAAAGTATTTTGGAAAAAATATCAAAATATATCAATAAATGATATATAGGGCTAAACCATTTCTAAACAATAAATCTTTAAAAAGCTTATATTTTTATTTCATTCATTGTTATATTGTTGCATATTTATTGCAATATTGCATGGGCAAGTACAAATCATACAAAATTAAAAAAATTGTACAGTAATGCGAGCCTCTTTTGCGTATACTTGGTGCATTAGATATTTACAAAATCAACTTACACCAAGTTTTTATGTTCGTGTATAAAACAAAGATCCTATCTCGTAAAATATTGCGGTTGTAATTTTTTATTTATTTTGTTATTTAGGTGCCCCAAGAAGACCTAATGGTCTTGTCACAGAGTACCGCGGAAGTGCATTTATCTAGGAAATTTACGCCTGCTTCCTTACCCTAACGCAGAGTCCAGAGTTCTTTTCGAACCTGGATCTCCTGCTTCTAAAGCAAGCGCTCTAACACGGCTGCACGGCCGCATTTTGACAAAGTAGTTGATAAATAACCAACAAAATTTTTAGATAATAACTACATTGTCCCATAATTCAAAACAAACTACATGCTCAATTCAATATTGTGGACCTTATTTGTGGAAAAATGAATTGAAACAGGTGTTATTACTTTTGGATTTTAACATATACGATTTTAAATGCCTCTTTTAAACTAAAATTCATTTATATAAAATATGTCACAGAATGTATCAACATTTTTTTCATTAATTTAGTTATGTTGTTACATCCAATTTTAAATATTTTTGTTGAAATTTAGTCTGAGTTCTTGAAGTTTTTAGTAAATAAAGTACTCTTTTACTTTTAATTTTTCTTTCTTTACTTGAATATTACTTTTTACATGAATATTGCTTTTAAAACTTTCCTTAACTACCTACAAACTGTTATATATTTTACTATTATATTTTTCAATAAATAAGTTGTAAACTATACGTATATTACGGCTCTTGTAAATACGTGCTCTTTAATTTATTATTATTATTATTTTCTTCAATTTTTCTTGATTGCTTGACTATTACTCTTAACATGAATATTGTTCTTGAAGTATTTCTTAAACTAATTATTATTTATTTTACATTTATTTTTTTCAATAAATAGTTTGTAAAGTTTACATTTATATTACGGTTATTATAAATACGTACGATTGGGGCTCAATGATAAAACAAAATAATGTCTTCTACTAGCCCCGCCAGTGTTTTTATTTGAATACTTTTAAATTGTAAATGTTATTAAACGGCGAAATAAACAATCAAACGAAACAATTTTCAGACGATGCGCAAGTTTAACCGCTTGCAGCACGCAAAGTTAATGTACGCTGGCCACCAAACTCATGTTTTAACTTCCGATACGTTGCACTTCCTTTTTAAGCAATGTCCATTTAAATTATGATCTTGCAAAGCATTTTGCTGGTTTACACTTTTTACAGTAAGGCAAGTCAATTTTGCAAGTTATTTTGAAATTTTGAATAACGGTGTATCTAATTGATTTCGAATGAGAAAGCTTGATACTTTCATGCACGATGGACAACTGCCATCAAGCAAAAATTATCTAGATATTGCTTCAAGAAAATGCAAACAATGTACTTGCACAGTCCCCGAGCAAATTAAACCCTATTTAAACGTATTAAAAACTGTTGCGTAAAATTAAAAGCAGAAGTCTCTGAACAGAAACCAACTTCACTAGCAGGTCTGAAAGAAGACACAATGAAAGCGTTGTGTCATAAAATAACGCTTAAATATTGCAAGGTACTTCTTGCCTCAGTGTCGTGAAGAAAAATTTTTATTTTATTTTATTAAATAAAGAATAATCTAATAAAACGGAATCTTTTTTTAAATTAAAAAAAAACTCTGTTATAAATATAAAATAAATAATTTAAAAAAAAGATTCTGTTATAAATATAAAGATGCGTTTTCCAGTTTTATAACCACTAAAAAGGTTAATAATTAATAAATTGGTAAATTTTAAAAGAAATTAACAGAAAATCTATATATCATCTAATAAAAAAAATGGTTCTTGAGAAAAGTTAATGTTTTTCAAAACAATTTTATTCCAAAGAAAATCTCCGTGAAATATAATAAAATATTTTCCAAAAATAGTTTGATAACTTGATTGACGAATGTCGTCATCATTTCATAAACTGTATTTCTTTTTTTCTTTTTCTTTGTACAAATTATGAAAAGGAACAGGGAATAGACTATTTTTACATTTAAACATAAAGCAAATAACATTAAAAATATTAGGCTCATATATATTAAAAACTTTCATTTCAATTTAAAGAGGCTTGGCATGAGTAAATCAATCCTTGAAATTAATGAGGCATGTTTCTGTTGACGATCAGGAAAATCAAGTTTATTTTCATTAATATTAACCCACGCAATGTTCGCATAGTGACAATGAATGAGTAAATAATATAGTCTAACTGTGTTAATTAAAACACTCTCTTTTTATGCGACGATTGCATGTCTGATAATCATCAATATAAATACCAAAAAGGTTGTTATCTATTACTTTTTTTTAAATTATATTATCAATAAAAAGTGGTGGCATGTCATATGGTACATAATGTTTTTTTGTGAGTAGGATGGAAAAAATAGTGGCATATCACATGGTACATAATGTTTTTTGACCCCCTTCATTGCAAAAAAATACTTAATTGTAAAGTTTATTATTTGTCTTTCAAGCCGTCATTTACTTTTTATATTATCAGTATTTATAAAATCTGTTTTGTAAACGCAGTTTCAGGGCAGATTTTATGTTTCTCTCTAATAACAAGTTCATCCAATCTTTTAGTATTATCTCCGCTTTTTTGGTATCGCTGATTTATTAATGTATTTTTTATTTAAGCTTTTTTGTTTTTCAAAACATTCTTTCAAAATTGTTTTGAAAATTTAAAATTTTCTGAAGAAAATTTTATATTAATTAGCTGTAATTAGGAACGAACAAGTATTAAATACTTAACTTAAAATGTGTGACGTATGTTAATCTTTAGAATAATATGCATGCTGTGCTTAATACGATCATGAAAATCTAGTATTTTAAAAATATGTTGCGGAACGTGGAAAATTATGAAAATATTAAAGAAAAAAAGTAAACACGCGTATTCGATTTCATTCCAAATAACTTTTCTTTCAGTCGGAATGAAATAAAAGTTATTTCAATTAAAACTACAATTAATTGGTCGTATTATTTGGTCGAGCACCGGTCAACTCTATTTTTTGTAATCTCGAACTGTTTTCTATAGTCCCTTGAAAGCAAGAACAATCGTTTTACTTTATTAAAGTCGAACATTCTTTTAATCGAACCGTTTTCCTTGGTCCCTGGAAGTTCAAGTTACCGGGGTTTTACTGTTTTCGTAAAAAACAAAAACAATTTAGCTAAATATAGTTAAAATAGATTAGTATTTACATTAATTGGTTTCCTACAAACAACATTTACATTTAATTTTAATCGCATGTTTAAAACTTTATTCGTAATTTACTACTAAAAATCCTTGTTTTGTTTACCCTTAATAAAAAGAGAGAATTTTTTCTTTTTAAATTTAACTCTAAATTAATTGTTCTATATTTTAAATATTGAGAAGACCATTAGATCTTGTCAATATTCAGGTCTTGTCACTATTTAGATTTAAATGAAAGCTTTTTCATCTAACAACCGTTTAAACGCTTGTAAGTAAATAAATACCTATTTACGCTTACAAAAAAATAACATGCTTTTTTGAATTTTAAAGAAAGGACAATTTAGCATACCAGGAATTTTATAGCCATTGAAATCAAAACAAGTTTTTTCATGTTTATCGAAAATGAACCAACTACAATATTCACTTCTATTAATACAGTTATAAAATTTTCAGTTATAAATTTTTTTTTAGTATCATTATCTCAGAGATTTTTTTTAGATCCTTTCTGTTGAATGTCGTCCATTTCAGATTTCTATATAAACATGCTTTAACGATAATATATCATAAATAAATCATGTACAATAATATAATAAATAAAATGTATATGATATTCCATAACATTTTTAACTCAAAGCGCTAGATTTTATTTTGTGTCGGTTCTTACAATCATTTGTGCATAAATCAGATTTAAAAAGTAAAATAAGACAAGTGTCTTATTTTACTTTAAAAATCTGATTTATGCACTGTAATTATCGGTCATAATACTTTTTATCTGTAAAGAAAAAAATATTATGACCGATCATCAAGTATTTTTCTATTTCATGATTGGTTATAATACTTTCCGGTCGAAACAGCCTCTTATACAGTCCTGAATACAATCGGTAAACTATGGTTATTAATACTCATTAACAATTTATGTAGAACTAATTTCATCAGTTGATTTCATAAAACCTTCAATTACCTAATACCATATTACCCTAATTACCATGTGAGTTTAATTTAAATTATGTGAAACGGAATACCATGCCTTTTACAATAATCTTTTCGTCTAAGAAACTCAGTGTTAGAAGAGAATAGATTGAAAGTTTATTAATTATTTTTTAATGAAAACTTTAAAACAACTAAGCAAAATTATTTTTTTTTTTAATAATAATTCGGTGTAGGTTAACTGCCATATTTATTTTGCAAAATTGGTTCTTCTATAAAAAGACATTTTAGGATGACGTAGTCTATATAATATTTGACTGACCAAAATGTTTTTAAATGGTATGAATTTGAAATCGATGCTTGCGAAATATATTTATATATTTTTGGTGATTCTCTACCTTTCTTGTTTTCTTTATCTTTATGGAATTTAAGTAAATATCAGCTTATATATTGTTTATAGTATCTCTGTCTTTCAAACTTGTTTTAAAATCAGCACATTTGTAAATTTTAATACTTTTTTTTCCTTCATATATTCAGACTAGTTTTTCAGTTTTTTACATTTCTTAATTGTAATTTTAAATTTCTTTGTAATAAAATAGATTTATTTTAAGTAATTAATAAAATAAGCCGAAAATTTATGTAATTATGGATCTTTCTTTATTCAGCTTAATTTGATATTTTTCGGTAAGTATGGTTTATGATTTAATTACCAATTCTACCAAGTATTAAAACATAAATTATTTTAATATAGTTTTGTTTAAATACCAAGTATTACAACATAAATTAGTTTAATATACTTTTATTTTTTTAATTATTTTACTTGGTTTATACATTTCATTATTTATATTGAAGTGCTAATAAAATTTATTGATATATTGTAATATTTACTTGTAAAGTATTAATACTTTACAAGTAAATATTACAATATATCATTTATAGTTATAACTGTTTTTAATATATTAAAAACAGTTATAACTATAAATAATTGAGTGCAATATTATTAATTGTTATCATCATCATCATCATCATCATCATCATCATCATCATCATCATCATCATCATCATCATCATCATCATCATCATCATCATCATCATCATCATCATAATAATAATAATAAACAATATTTATTAGTTTTTTATTTGGGATCTTAAAAATAAAAAGAATTTGCATTGCTTTAGAAAATATTGATTTTTTTCAGTATAATTAATGTTTTTGTTGTGATTTTTAGTGACTAATAAAATGTCACATCTAGTAAATGAGAGAACGAGAGCACATAGTACAATTGATAATGCAAATGAAAATTGGCTTGATATGAAGGGAGCTTGGATATCTTATGCCTTGGTTGTCACATTTTTTCACCTTGTTTTACTGAGCATGCCATTTTTTGATACAGCAACAGTTTGGACATTGACAAATGTGTTTCACAACTTGGTGAGTTTTAATTATTTTTTAGTTAGTTATGTCACAAAACATAAAAAATATTAATCACTTTTTTAAAATTAGATATTTTTGAATTTATTGTTGGAACATTTCTATTCTACAAGAATCTTTGAAAAGTCAACTTTTTGATATTTTTAAGCAATAGTTAATTTACTTTTAAAGGAGTTATTATTTTTTTTAATTTCTATATTGCTTACTTCTAAGTAATTTTATATTTAATAGGTTAATATAGTTTAAGATATAAAAGTTAAGGACTGTTACTTCTTTAAAATGTTTTTGCTTTTTAATTAAATAATATACTACATGAGTGTTCTAAATGTATAAATGAACATACTTTTTATATTTACTTACAACAAAAGTTTGTCTATTTGATACAGGAACATAGGGTTGTGAAAAAGTTATGACATAAGTTTGTTCAGTGTTTGTGTTAAATTGAATTTTTTTATACCACAGGAAAGTAAGAAAACACAATCATTAAATAAATTTAAATTTTGTCACCTTTATAGGTTTGTATATTACCTATTATTTTTGTACTATCTATATCATTATCTACTATTTATATCAGGCTGATAGGTATACAATTCAGGTTAAGTTTTTATGATTTTTAATGCATGTACTGGAGTTTTTATGAATAAATTAGGTTCTAAAAAAAAAAAGGAAGAGCTAAAAATTAGTTCTTAATTATTATTGAGAGTGTTAAATCCAAAAATGAAAAGAAAATAACCAAATAATTTTTGATAGTCATTTTTTGATTTTAAAATAAAAAAGCAATTTTCTGTTGCACTTGCACTTTCACTGATTCTTGGCTTTACCTAACTGTCAAGGGCTTGAAATTTCTTCAGATTAAAAAAGAGGATATTGTGCAACCCTAAAAGTTAATTTTGGTTAATTTATAACATAGATATGTTTTCTAAATTTGACTGAAATTTCTCTTTATGGACACATGTTTTTTTGACTGAAGTTCTATTTATAGACATGTTTTTTTGATTGAAATTTCTAGACACATGTTCTCCATTATATATTGCAGTGATACCTTTTCATGAATAATTTAGGCTCTAGTGGAAAATAATTGGTAAAATTTACCCGACCAATTTTGAGTGTGCTATATTTAAAGATAAAGAGAAAATAACCTCATTAAGTTTTTTTTTTTTGATTTAACTGGGTTTAACCCATATCATTTCTTTAAATTTAAGACTTTCAAAACAATTTTTTTTTCACTCTGTTACCATAGAAAAGCAAATTAAACTGTTTTGAATTTTAAAAAGTAAAAAGTTTTATTGCAAAATTAATATAATATAACATTTATAAATAATGACATTTCTATATATATTTTTAAAAGTTTTTCAATTAAACTAGTTTGTACTGCTCTATAAACTTAAGTTTTTTTTCTTCCAGTAACTTCCAACTCTAATAGTGGTTGCTTGCAGACTTGTTGGAAGCAAAGATGTTGAAAAAAAAAATAGTTTCGTAGTAATTTAGTAAACTTAATAAAGTTTCAAAAAGTTAATGTTAATGAGTGCTAAAGCAAATATTTTTAAATTTGTAATGCTTTATATCCTGTTAGGTTTGTGTATTACCCATTTTATTTATAACAAAGCCTGGTGTGTGTGTGTGTGTGTGTGTGTGTGTGTGTGTGTGTGTGTTTTTGTATAAATATTTATATATCAGACAATGCAATTTTCTAAAATTGCCTTGTCTGAGCTTTTTTGAATGTGTTCTGTATAATAAAATAACACTAGGTTTATAAATTTTTTGAACAAATAATATTTTTAGAGGTGCCTCAAGACATATAAAACAAAAAAGACATTCAAAGTGTACCAAATATGTACAAAAATTTCTTCAAAAGTAGTACATATACATTGTACTGAATGCATAATATTTCTGGTTTATCTGATTATATATATAAAGAATTTAAATATTAAAATTTAAATCATAATTTAAATGATGATAAAAATAATTATAATAGTAATAATTTGGTTTTATAATAAAATTTTATATCATAATTCAAGATCAACATAAATATTTTTTATTAAAAAATGGCTATTGAGTTTAGTGATAAAAACATAGTTTTTAAGTATTTTTTTTATGGTTTTAAAAAAGCTAAAAATTTCAAGAGTGGAAGCATTTCTAGATTTCACAAGTCGCGATCACTTAATTTGAGCCTTGGATTGTCTGGAAGATCAATAATATAGATAAGAAACAAATCAAGATCAAGGATAGAATCTTGAGGTACTTGAAATGAAGAAGTACCAGAGGCTACTAGAAATAAAGAAGAGTGTAGAGGGTGACTTATAAAGCAGTTAGAAAAAATGATTTGATAATCATAAAAACTTTCCCAGATAAACCATATGAAGCATGCTTATTGAAAAGACCAGCATGCCAAACTTTATTGAAAGCTTTTGACATGTCAAGAACAATAGCCCTTGCCTCAAGGTTAGGTCAGGGTTAGACATTATTAGGCAGGGTTACATCTAATGTACAATAGAACCTTTCAGTCATAGCAGTTAGCAATTCAAACAAGAAGATTGAAAATTATTTTGACTGTCTGAGAGTAAGTTATTTGGGTCAAAATGCTATGTTAGAAATTTGTTGATTAAAACTTGATTAAATTTAGAAATTTATTGGTTTGCTAATAATAAAAAGAAGACTGATGAGACAATAGTTAGAAAGGTTAGAATGTTCTGCAGAGTTTTTAAAAATTAGAACCACAGATGCCATTTACCAGCAAGCAGGAAAACAAGATTCAGTCTAGCACTTATTAGATAGTTTAGAGAGAGTTGAAGAGAGTTCTGGAAACCCTCTTGTATAACTATAACAGAGATTAACTTAAGCTACAGAAGCTGGAGTGTTTTGAATGTCTAACAATAGGTTAACCTGTTTAACTGGAATGCAAGGAAGAGTATGGCTATAAGATTCAAGAATCAAATTAGAAGAAAAGTTCTTTACAAATAGTTCAGCTTTATACTTGGGAGAGGTAATAAGATCAATCCCATGGGTTAGAAATAGAATGTTAGACTTACCTGTTGCAGATTTTCCAAAAGTCTCTGGAATAATGTATCTTAACGTCAGACCTTTTTACATTGATTTCTTGCATCAATAAATAGGCAAGTGTTCTCAAGAAAGTTGTTCTTTAAAAAAAAAGATAATGAGAAGCAACAAGTAGATATAATGTTTTTTTACTATTTTCCACTAAATTTATATTCATGAACAAATTTTAATTTTCTTTAAAAAAGATTACAATTAGATATAGCAGCTGCACAAGAAAGTGAAAACCATTGAGTGGGCTTTACATAGAACCAATAAGAAGGAATAAAAGCTTATATACCTGTCTGGACTTTAAAGGTTATGTAGGAGGTACATTTATCAGCAGAGAGAGAAGAGACTGGAAAATCACTAAAAGAATCCCATAAAATCTAAAAGAATCACTAAAAGTAATCCCAATCTTATACTTCTTTTGAATTCACCCATAGGGTGAATTCAAAAGAAGTATAAGATGAAAAATTTATAGAGATCATTGCATGGTTAAAACCAACTAAAGAAGAACAAGGAGAAATTGAACACAAGATAGGGTCAGAGACAATATACAAAATAAGGATTGAAGGTAAGTGATTAAGGTTGTCTGGAAAAGAAGTCACAAAGTTGATTATCTGTAAGAGATTGAGAAATACAGAAGTTGAGCTTTAGTGCATGTCGGGTCAGTTGTGTTCTCACCCATGCTAACTGACTTAAATGGGTTAAGAGGTGGCGCCGGCTATGGTCCACTATTCTTGTTAAAACCTGGCAGGTACCAAATAACATAACCATAGTTTTATCGCTGAATAGTGCTTTACTCCACTGTCTAGAAGTCCATTTCTTGTACTTCTTGCAAAATACTATTCTTTTTGCATACTGCTTCAGGCTTGGTCTGGAAGGCGGTGCGATTACACTTTAATCCTGACCATGCATTCAGTTGCAACAACCTGACCATTATATTCAGTTGCAACAACCATTTTTAGAACATTCAACTTTATGTAAGTTTTCATTATGTCGAAAAAATTAAGTTTCATCATGCCTAAAAAATTAAATCGTAACATTAATCTTTGGTAATAAAATATTTTTATATTAGCAAAATGCTTTTAAACAAAGTAAATATTGATTGTTTATAAAAGGAAAATTAATTTTTTTTATAGTTTATATAAAGTTGAAAAAGTTTTGATGAAATTTATAAAAAGTAAATTATATAAATATAAATTAATTTTTATTATTTAAAAAGTATGTATTTTTTATGTTAAATGTAAATCTTTTGAAACAATTTGTATGATTGATATAAAAACAATTCTTTTAACAACAATTGCATTTTTAATAAATTTTTATTAATAATCATTAAAGGTAATAAAACTAATAATCAATTAAACATACAGGAACTTACAAGCAACTGAACATAAAAATACAAATATTTATTTTTAACTTTTTTGTCTAATCATAAAAGTTTACTTTCAAAAAATTTGATGCAATAAAAACTTGCTATTAGTTTGCAGAATACAAAATAAAATTATAATTTGACACAGGTTTTACCATAAAACACAGAAACAAGGTTGTCAATTTTTTGCCAACCTCAATCACTTTTAAGTCAGCATTGCTGAATGCTGAGTATAATTCCAAGGGCTGTAAATATATATGTATATATATATATATATATATATATATATATATATATATATATATATATATTATATATATATATATATATATATATATACAGGCTTTGGCAAGAGTAAATGAGTGCACGAGCTATAAACAGCCTGGCTAAATCCATCTTCATGGACTACATGGGCCGCCCAGCCTAGATAGTCTAGAACACGGGCTTTTTTGAAATATTGAAAATTTGAAGATAGTCTAGAACACAGGCTTTTTTGAAAAGTTAAAATAATGCTTTGATGATATTTTTTTTTATTCTGAAATTTTATTTTGTTGATTCTTCATGCCAGTTATAGTAAAAATTTTAATTGTAATATTAAAAGTTTTTTTTATCGATAAACAGACAGAAAAACAACTTGCAAAAAAAAAATGTAGCATTTTTTTAAATTAATTTTTATATTTAGTTTTTATTTAATAATTTAGTAATTAATTAAATAATAAATAAAAAACAATATTCAAATGTTAAAATATAATCAATTATTCTAATAAAACAACAATATATAAAAAACTGTTATACATCATACTGTTGTTTTATAAAAACGAATGATCTTAATTATATTATTATAAAAGTTCATTCATTTCAAGTATAAAAACAAAAATAAAATATGAAGAAATTATATAGTATTATTTTTATTATATCAAAGGAATTTATATATAGTTATAAATTGTTTATAAATATTCATTTTAAATAAATTAGCCCAAAATATCTTCAATTTCAAAAGTGACTACGTTCACTTACACTCGATTCAGGTGTTTCCCATTCACTTTCACTGCTTAAACTATTGTAATCAATGTTGTTTTGCGTCATTTACTATTGTAGCAGGTTGAATTATTGGATCAAAAATAGCTGTTTGCCATTTTTGTAAGAATATATCAGTAACTCATTCAATTACATTTTTCCTATCATTATCACTAAAATTTGGATCATTGATTTTAATGGCCAAGATAGTGTTAAGTGTTTTGTGGTTGTTTCTGAGTTTTTGCTCTGACATAAGCATTGTAAGAAGACTAAAGGCTTGTTCCATTGATGAGTTTGACCCAGATAAGCATATGATTAAACTTGCTATTTTGCATAAATTTGGGTACTCGGTCCATTGACTTTTTAAAGTATGGCTCCATATATCGCAGGCTGGTTTACCAAGGTAATTTACCTTTAAAAAATTTTTCAATTTTTTAAATAATTTGTAATTAAAAATCCTGCTTTATCCAAAACATCCTTAAAATAGGCATAAAGTTAGCTTGCGAAGCAATTCTTTTTTATACTGAATACAGACCTTACACCATAGCTTTACAAAAAGTATTGTTCCATTTTCCATGATTGTTTCCTTTTCACAATTGTTTTCTTTCCACAAACTTTATCTTTACCTCAACTCAGATATGTTGCTAGTGTAACTCTGTTACCGGAAGATGCCATTTTCTTTACTGAAACTTTACTTTTTAACTTGAAAATTTGAATAACTTGAATAACCTGATAACCTGAATAACTTGATAACTTTATATCAGACACTCAATTTATACCATAAAAATCAATTAGCAGTCTATTGATTATCAATGAGATATTCAATTTTTAATAACAAGTTATATATTAGCATATTAAATAAACTTCTGCCTTTTTCAAAAAAAAACAGGAAGTTAATGCGGAAGTATGCAGGGAAATATCCACTACTTTAAACAACTTTAAAGTATGACAAACTTGTTTATCAATCAATTAAGCAAAATGTGTGATTATACAAAAAAGATATTGTCTTTATTATCTAATAGTTCTTATTGTATAAGTTTGCAAATTTCAAAAGAATACTGAAAATCCAGACTTTTATGTTTAATTCTTTTGCAACACATGCATATTTTGCCTGCTTTTTAACATACTAGTTATTTATCTTTTAACATAATACAGAATAATATGGAACAATTTTAGCTGTTTGAAATAACTTGTTTAACTTTTATTTTTTATTTTTACATCAGAATATTCAAAAATTAGTTAGATGTTCAAAAATGAGTTAGATGTTCAAAAATTAGTTAGATTATAGTTTATGGCTCTTGCAAAAGCCCGAAGCATTGCCCCTGTAATAGTTCTTTAACTTTCTGCATTCTATTACAGTAAGAAAATATAAAATATTTTTTATTAACAGTAAAAACTTATATAACTTTTTGTTCATTAAATCTTCATTTGAATGAATAAAATTGTTAATTAATAAATGGATAACTAGAGAAAACCAAATGCTCCTTTTAAGATTTCATAAAACAATAAATGATGCTTGTTATGTTTGATGAGACCAGGATTTATCTTTTTCTGGATATTTGTATAAAATTTGTTTTTTTTCGGATATCAAATAGTTTTCTGGAAATACAATTTAAAATTTGTTTTTTTTTATCAAATAATTAAAACAGTTAAGGCATTGTTCATCAATTACTCTATGCTAAATTTAGTTAAGTTAGGCATTATTTGTACATGTATAAAACTATTTTTTTATTTGCGTTTATTATGAATTATTTTTATATTCATTAGTTATTTTAACTATTTCACCTAAAAATCTAGCTTAATATAATTTAACAATTGTTTTATAAATTGTATAAATATATAAACTCTAGGGTAAATCCATATGAAATCATCAAAAAAAAAACATTTTTGACACCCTTACGTCTCAGAATTTGTTCATTTTTACCTCACTTGCAGTCCATATTAAAAAAATAACAACTGCAAAAATTTTAGTTAAAAATACACATGGGTTTCAGAGATATCGTCAGTTGAAATAATGCTGACTCATCATTTTAGAGATCTGAAGCGACTACTAAGCAACTTTGAAATTTAGTATCTTTATAATGGCTAGGGGAAATTTCGTAAAATTTGGTACCCCAATAGATTTTTACTTGAGGAATCCAAAAATAGCACCCTCAAGACTTGATTGTCTCAGGAAATGCCTTGTTTTTCCAATTTTGTTCAAAGTTATTGACTTGTAAATTAATAAATTTTGGAGGTAAAATGAAGAATGTGGCTCAAAATCCTGAGTAAAAAGTTTAACTGTGTATCATTATTTCATCTTAGGTCTACTGAAAAAAATTAGATTCATCAATTGTGATGAAATCGACCAAACAAGAGTTCAATTAGAAAAAAGATATTTAGGTGGATGAATAGTTCCTGGCACAAGGATGTATCATCACTTTATTCCAATTGTTTCAAACACTATAAGTTATAAAAAAACAAGTATTGATAAATGCACTGAAACATTTGATATCATTTGAACAAGCAAACATAATAAAGAGATTTCAATAAACATAAAAAAATGGATTATATTGCATATTTTATGAAATATATTTATATATTTATCAAATCCTTGGATGTAAGGCTGAAAAGGAGAGGAATTTAAATAACTCCCACTGTCTACCTCATAATGTCAATGACTTTTATATTATTAGTATTTTTAACTAAAATTTTTGCAGTTGTTATTTTTTTAATATGGACTGCAAGTGAGGTAAAAATGAACAAAATCTGAGACATAAGGGTGTCATGGTCTGGATAATTTTATATGGAATGACCCTCTATCTAAATAAAAATTAAAATACTTTTTTTTTATGTAAGAGAATGGTTGCTAAAACCTAAGCCCTCAATCAATTTATTTACACTCCACTGCGCCTATCTTTATTTAAGTCAGTTGGTCTATGTAAAACATAAAACTGCTTCTAAATATAATTAAAAAAAAATTCTACAGACGATTTGAAGTTGCACACTTGCTAGCCGCGCCTTATAAATTTATCATTGTAACATTTACAGCACTACGCTCTATTTTACTAATATGAAAAATTAAAATTTTTAGAATTTTATTTTATTTATTTTTGACAAATATTTATCCGGGATAAATTACTTGAGAAATTATTGTAATTCTGTTAATAATATAAGTCCTGTTATAAAATATAATAAAAGTTATAATCAATTGAAGTAATAAGGTTATTAATTTATTTTAATGAGGTTAAAAATTTATTTTAAATAATGTTATAAAAAACATTTAAAATAAATTTTCAACTTATTTTTAAATTCAGTCAACGAGTTGATTTTCCTAATTTCTAATGGTAGATTATTATAGACTTACTATTGCACCAGAGCAATAGAAGGAGCTTTTAGCAAATTCAGGTCAGATTTTTGGAATTTTAATTAGGTTGCTGTTATTTCTTGTTGCTTTTGAATGGTTGACAACTTCAAAGTAGTTTGTAATATGAGCATATAGTAGTTTGAGCCAGATAAACCAAGAATGCATTGCTTTGTTAATGGACAATATGCAACGAGAATTTGGGAGAATGGCGATTTTGTTTTCACTTCATGCTTGCTGTTTGCAGTACCAGATTAACCATTAAGCACACTAAGCATGTGCTTGGGCACAGCATGGAAAGAGGGGCACCACGAGCTACTACAAATTTTTTGCAATTACTAAATTACTGCAACTGCATGAATAGCCTTAGCAACGGGTTGTTTATGTCGGAAAATAGATGTTTTAGAGTTTTGCGCCATATACACTGGAATCAGCTTTTGATACCTGTTTCTACCAGTAACTGTTTTATGTTTATTAAACTGAATAAGTCGTGATTTCTAGGAACAATTATTATATTTAGACTTGTAACTTATAGAAAACTATAATCCTTGTGTTTTACTTTTTTGCTAGCCTCGTTCATGTGTGCATTTTTTATTATGGAAAAAGAAAATATGATTCAAATCTAAGAAGGAAATCAGGTGGTAGCAGGATTTTTAAAAGAATATATTTTAGAGGAAATCAGTTTTCTCCAGTATCATCATTATCCAATTCAAATAGTTTGACTTATCAATTGGAAATAACTAATTTTACTAACACAAAATCTAAAATCTTGATGTCAATATCTTTAAAAAAAGTAACACAATGTAGCATTAATAGTAATGTTAATGCTACATTGTAAAGTAAATTAATAGTTCAAATGAATTACTGTCATGTTGTATATTTATTGACATAGACATTTAAAAATCAATTATTATTTTAATTGGACATTGTCCACAATGCCATAATAATTCAATTGAAATCTCAACTGATTTATCAAAAAAGAAAGAATTGGCTATTTTTAAATTTTTTTTTGTATAACACCTTGAAATTGGAAGCATTCTTTTTATTCCAGCAAAGATATTGAAAAGCAAGGTTCAGGAATATCACTATTTGAAATAAATTATAGAACTGTCGGTTGGCTGAAAGAGGCTTACCTTTTCGAGGATCCCATGAAATATTTGGCTTAACTGACAACAGTAATTTTCTGGGATATACTATAACTACTAATATCACACTTTGACCTATTTTTACTAGATACTAGAACTAATATCACAATTTGACCCATTTTTGGCTGATCACATTGCCAGATACCGCAATGCTGGAAAGGGAATTCCATCTTATCTTTCAAAGACAACCTGTAATGAAATTATTCATCTCATGAGTAGCAAAGTGAGATCAGCCATTTTGAATGAAGTAAAGAATGCTGGTTACTTTAGCTTATCAGTGGATTCTACACCTGATTTATCTCATGTAGATCAACTTAGTATTATTTTCAGATATGTATGTCCAGCAGATGGTAAACCAGTAGAAAGATTTCTTAACTTTTTTGTATTAAAATGTCACACCGGGGAAAACATGGCCAATGATGTGTTACAGTACATGTGTGAAGTATGTGAAATTGGTTTCTCAAAGTGTAGATGACAGTTGTACAACAACGCTGCAAATATGTCTGGTTGCTACAAAGGTATGCAGCAGAAACTGTTAGAAAAGAACAAGTTTTTTTTTCCATGTGCAGCTCATTCACTTAATCTTGTGGATCGCAGTCCTATCGATTGCTGCTATTGAATCTTGAATCTTTCTCAGAAAAAGTTGATGCATTGGAGAGCATTGCTGACAACCATTTACAGAAAGGTGATACTGTGCAAAAGGCAGCAAGTTTAGCTAATAAAATGATGGAATTGGAGTTTATGTTGATCCTGGTAATTTGGCAGGACATACTGCAACATTTTCATAAAACAAGTATTGCATTGCAACACAAAGAACTTTTCTGGCAGTGTGCAGAAATCAGAGTTTGGCATTTTATCTGACTGCATGAGGGACCACTTTGATAAATATGAGAAGACTGCCAAAGAAATACTACCAGATGTTGACTATAAACAATCAAAGAATCGTATCAGGAGAAAAAGAAAGCAAGCTGATGATAGTTTAGCAGTTGATGCTTCAAAGGGATACATTTAGAGTGTTTACAGCATAATTGACAAACTGACGACTGAAATGGAAAGAAAAAGTAAAGTTTACAAAGATGTGTCAGCACAGTTTTCATTCATCAATAACCTACAGTTAAGCAAGAAGAGTATTTCAAAGGCTGTCATATCTTAGTCAGTTTTTACCAGGAAGATATCAGCATGGACATTGTTGGAGAACTGCATGTTTCATAAGTACCTCAGCTCAAAGTTTCAGATGAACAAAAGTGACTTATGCTGAACTGTATGATGTTATTGTTCAAGATAAACTTCGTAGTGTTTGGAAGTTTATCTTGAAACGTTTCATGCTAACAAATGTTTCTGCTGAGCGATCCTTTTCACAGCTTAAGAGACTCAAAAATCCATGTAGAACAACAATGAAGCAGGAGAGATTGGACTCTCTGTTTCTACTCTGCATCAAGGCAGATATGCTTACTTCAGTTGACTTTGACAATGTAATCAACGATTTTGCACTTTCAAAGTCTAGGAAACGAAATATCTGATTTATAAAAATTATAACAGTTACTAGTAGTTTAGTAGTTTTGTAACTGTTTACATCAAACTCATTCATGTTGTTTACAACTTATATGTGTAGATTATAGCGTGTGTATACTCATACATGTTGTTTACAACTGTGATGTATAGACTATAGCATGTGTATATAGTATTGTAATAAATATTAATGTTGCACAGCAACTTACACTTACCTGCTATTGGTTGGCTATGTTCATGCACCATACTTGGTTAATTGCTTAGGGCCCCTGAATATGTTAATCCGGCCCTTGCTGTTTGCGTTTATTATACAAGATGTAGGTGTATTTAAAGAGTCTAGCTTATCTGTTTTTGATTTTGGTAGGTTGAGGCAAAATTTCCACAGTAGGTTAAAACGAGTGTAATAGTCTACTGGTAAATGTGTTCTGCTGCAAGAGGTGTTAACAAATATCTAATTTTTTAAGTAGTCTTAGTCTGCCACAAGCTTTTTTATAAGCATTGTTAAAATAACTACTCATGTTTAGTGTCAGATCTAGGTCAATACCAAGGTATTTATAGCTGAAGGTGAAACATTAAGTTGAAGTTGTAAGAAACATTCATTGCGTTTGGTTGTCTTGAGAAAGATTTCCCTGTACCTGTTTTCAAGTATTAGCTCATTTTTTATACACCATTTTGAGATTTTTTCCATATCGAATAAAAGATGTGATTCTATAATAAATATATCTTTTCCAGTAATGTATATGACAGTGTCATCAGCATAAATAATAGATTTTTTGCAATATAATGTTTCAAACAAGGTACCAGGTCATTAAAGTAAATAACAAAAAGTAAAGGGCTCAATATTGATCCTTGAGGTACACCACATACAACTTTTTATGCTTCAGATATTGTGTTTTGAAAATAAATTGTTTGAGATCTGTTAAATAGGTAATCTTCAAACCAGCAGAGTTCAGCATCATCACCATAACTGTTAGCTTGTTGATTAGTATTCGGTGACTTAAAATGTCAAATGCTTTACTCAATTCAAGAAATACTGCCCCAACTATTTTACCTTGGTCAACTTTTCGTTTTATGTTATCTACAACAGTGTTACGGCTAACGTTTGCGCATACAAATAATAAATTTCTTTTTAAACACACGAGATATTCTTAGTTAAACAAAATGCAACCCTTCTCAGGAAACGCATGCAGTTTTTCGTCTTGTATGTCCACGCATGAGTATTTTATTTTAGACAACTTGGTCACGGCCGTTTGCAAGTTTTATTATATTAAGTGTTACGGGGAAACAGTTTCAAATACAAAGAAAGCAAAACTAAAAAATAGGAAATTAAAATAAACTTAAATTTAAAAAAATAATAATAATTTAAATAATTTGTGTACTGTTTTTACTTTTGCGTCTTTAGAGTGATTGTCATTTTCAGCAACAAAATTAGATAAGTCAAAGCAAAAAAAAAAAAAAAGCGGTTTTAAGTTGACATTAAAAAAAATGATTTTCCTATATTTTATTTGTTTGTTTTTTAAAAGAGGAAAGGGAAAATATAAATTGCCATCTGTTTGTAAAATATATTTGTATAATTTTAATGTAACAAGTATTGTTACATTAAGTAACATGCATTACATTGTTATAATAAGCCATATCATGTTACATTAAGTAACATACATTACATTGTTATAATAAACCATATCATAATGTTACATTAAGTAACATACATTACATTGTTACAACAAGTATTGTTACATTGTATAATTTTAATGTAACAAGTATATCAATATATATTGACCCTAGGAAAACGTTTATGTAATGTATGCATATACTTTTATGTATAACTTTTTGTATTATTTAATTATATTTATTTGTTCCTAAGTATACGCATGTTTAGCTTATTTGGATGAGGCTTTAACTTCATACATGAAATGTCCGGGGTTCAATTCCTGCAACTGTCCAACTTTTTTTGTTTTTCTTTTAAATACTGCTGGTCATATGTTTGCTTTGTAACCATTTATCTTTTCTTTTTTCTTTTTTCATTTATCCTATTTGTATATAAAAAAAATTTTTTGTTGTATGATACAACATATTTTAAATGATACACATCCCATCATATTCAGATTTTTTATACCATTTAAGCCTTTCAGTGTATTTTCTAAGTAAGGCGCACACACATATATACATAGTTTTTAGGCTTTAATCAGGCGATCCGGTCTAAACATTTTTGACATAGCATTAATTGTTTTATAATACTAATCTTTTCCTGCACGTTTTTTATCCCCAATCTTTTAGCAGAGACATGTTCTTATTAACATTCAGCTCTGTGTGTGTGTAAGATTACAAAAAAAAATTTAGGAAGAGGTAGATGATCAGACATTATAAAGGTATTTGCTTCATAAACGGACATTCCGTTTTTATGAAGCAAATACCTTATCCATATAAGCTAAATGTGCGTATACTTAGGGACAATTAAATATAATTGTATTATACATAAAGTTATACATAAAAGTATACGCATGCAGACGTTTTCATATAACAGGCATTTTCATATAGGGACATTAAAATTATACAGATATATTTCACAAACAGATGGCAATTTATATTTTTGCTTTCCTCTTTTAAAAAAAAGCCCAATAAAATATAGAAAAATCATTATTTTTAATGTTGACTCAAAACTTTTTTTTTTTTTTTTGCTATGTCTTATCTATATTTGTTACTGAAACAACACTTTGTCTTATCTATATTTGTTACTAACAATGACTTTAAAGAAACAAAAATAAAAACAGTACGTAAATTAATTAAATTATTATTTATTATTATTTTTTTCTATTTAAATTTTAATGACTTATTTTGTTAGTTTTGCTTATTTTGTTTTTAAAACTTTGTTTTTTCCGCAATGATTAATATTATAAAACTGCAAACAGCTGTGACCAAGTTGTCTAAAATAAAATACTCTCAGGTGGTCATACAAGGTGAAAAACTGCATGCGTTCCTGGGAAGGTTTGAAATGCATTTTTATTTCCGGATTTTTAAAATAAGACCACGATGAGTCTTGATTGATGGAACACAGTGCAAAATAAAAAAAGTTTGATAAGAGATTTTCTAATAATTTATTATTGCTCTGTTTTTTTAAGAATATTGAGCACTCTATTTTGTAGAATGTATTTAAAATTATTTGTGTGTGTATATATATATATATATATATATATATATATATATATATATATATATATATATATATATATATATATATATATATATATATATATCTGTGTGTGTGTTTGTGCGTGCGTGTGTGTGTGTATGTTTTTATTTATAAAGCATTATTGCATTATTTTAAAGAAAAGCAACTGCATTTAAGTGGGATATTATCACATTTTGGGATATTATAACAGATATTAGTTTTTATTCGTCTCGCTTTCATATCTGTAGTTAAACAGTATTTTGCAAATGTTTAATTATTTTAATAAAGTGTACTATTTTTAAAGTTTTCATGTTCTGTAATGTTGTCTTGAGTGTTTTTTAAAAGTGTGTGCATGTTATAAAACATTGAGGAATTTTTTTTGTTTTTTACTTTAGAAGTTTTAAACAATTAATACTTTTTTTAAATAATTAATACTTTGTTCATACTGAAACTAAAACCTATTTTATTTTAAATGTTTTTTATATTTTTTATATAGCTGTATAAAGTAATAGTGCAATATTTGAGCATTTGTATTTTTTTTTCAGGCAAACTATTTAATGCTTCATCACCTAAAAGGTGCTCCATTTGAAACCTATGATCAAGGTCAATCAAGGAGGCTAACACACTGGGAACAAATTGATAAAGGTGAAATGTTCACTGCAACTCGGAAGTTTCTAACACTTGCCCCCATCATTGTGTATGTTTATGTTATTTTTCTGTATTTACTTGTAATTTAATATTGTATTATATTCTATTCTAATTAAATAAATAGTAACTAAACTTTGTGACTCACACTTAGGAAATGTGAATTATAGTACCCTTTTAAATTAAATTACACTATGAATTACATAATTTTTAATTTGCCAAACAGAATTACATAGTTGGTATTTGGTATTTTACAGAATAAAATATAATTTGTTCAATTTTTTAAAATTAATTTATTATATTTTTTAAGTTTTAATTTTTTAAAGTTTTAATTTTGTTTTAGATCTAAATTTATCAGAAAGGAATTTTTGAAAAAAGAAAATCTTTTTCCAGATATTCTGGATTTTTATTAGTTTATTAGTTTTTAGTAATTTTTCAAGTTGAACAATATTTTTTTTTTAAATGAAATCATTAAATAAATAAACAGTTAAATACCTTACATGGTTGGAAGAAAAGGACAAGTTTTATAAGTTTTTTTTTTTAATAAGTTGAAGGTTCCTGATTTAAATTTGAACACATCATGCAAACACTTTATCTTCAAGTTGTTTTCACATATTCTTAATAGGATTTAGGTCAGAAGATTGATCAGGCCATTGCATTTCAGTGATTCTATTCATATCGAACCATGCTTTAATGAGTTTTAATGTTTTTAATTTAAAATTTATGATTAAATTGCAGTGCTGATTGACTATTTGCTGTTTAACTGTTTATTTGCTTACTGTTTTAACTGCTTCTTTATTTGACAACAGTAAAGTATAAAGTTAATGTCATTCCCTAAGCTTTACATCAGGGTGTCTGCCAGATTAGGGAAAACAGGGAAAAGTTAAGGAATATAGAAATCTGCAAAAAAAAAATTAGGGAATAGTCAAGGAAATTGAGTTAAATTTTGGAAAAGTCAGGAAAAAATCAGGGAAATATAATTTTTCCCTGATTTCTCCCTGATTTTTCCAGTATAAAAAGTTGAGTTTTGGTAACTTTAATTAAGCCAGGGAAAACAGGTAATGGATCAGAGAAAAATCAGGGAAATCCACCTTGAAATATTGGCAGACACCCTGTATAAAGAATATTATTTGTATTTAGCATTACTTTTATTTTAATGGTATGTTTGGTTGTTTAGATGTTTGCAATGCTGAATTTTTATAAAAAAAACCCTTCTTAACAGGGCTTTTTTTGTCTCTCATTATGGGCTTTTTTCTGATTTAAAAAATATATATTTTACAAAATTTTTTAAATATGTCTCAGATGATCTTTGGGAGATATTAATGGACAATTTTTTATAGATTTATTTTAAGTTGGAAATTCTTAGTTTTATTAACTCATTGTGATTAGAAAATTTGAAACACAAATCTTTACAAAGAAGGTTGATGCAAAGGTAAAACAGTTGTGTGCTGTATTTCAAAAAATGTTGTGGATTTATATACCGCATTTATTGCATATTACTGCATGTTGCCCTCTAATTACTGATTTTTTTAAGTATTTTAAAAGTCAAAGCAAAAAATCTCTAAAGCCTTGCTTAGAGGATATTAGCAATTCATGTTGCATCTTCCTCATCTTAAAGAGGCAAAGGATTTTTATGCTGGAAATGTATTTTTTAATAAAAGAAGAACTCATTCGATATTGGCAATATCGAACTAGTATACCTCAGGAGAAAATTATCAGACCAAAGAGAAAAATTTTTTAAAAGAACTAAAAATAAAATAAAAATGTTATATTTGGTATTTACGAATATAAAGTAACTGGATTAATTGCTTATCGTGCCATTAGTCCATAATTTTTTTATTTTTTTTTATTTTGTACTATTGAAAGAAACAGTTCTTTGGATAAGAAAAATTCGGTGCAATACTTTTTACTCACGATAGTTCGTCAATTTCTACTTTATTTTAATTAACCATAAACGTTTCTTAAAGATTTGATTACTAATTTGATTACTAATTTTATTACTAATGAAAGTTTAATTACTAATCTTTTGTTTTAAGTCTTTAAGTTACTGGCTACTAATACTCAGGTTTGTTGTGTTTCGGTTATATGAAATTGGTGTCTATATTTATAGCTCTAGGGTTTTATTCTATGTTTAAAGCTTCTCTATATTTATATATAGGGTTTCTCTTTATTCTCTATTTATAGCATTTATTTTTATGCATAATAATTCAGGTGATAGTTTGTTAAAGACATTTAGAATTTTTATTTATTTAAATATCATTTTAGGTTTGTTCTGGCGAGCCACTACTCTGAGTATGATTACACACATTTTGTCATAAACTTTCTGGCGTTAACTTTGGCCCTCATTCCGAAATTTCCTGAATTTTACAAGTTTCGGTTGTTTGGTATCAATAAATATTAGCAAATTGTTTTTGTGCAATTTTTAGCATAATTTTTGTTATAGTTTACTATTTAGTATAAATTCAATAGAGCAGGATATTTTCCAGTATCTATAAAAACAGTCATAAAATCTCAAATTTCTTAATTTAAAAAATGTATGAATATTTTTGAAAAAATTTTATTTTACTTTTAATTATGAACATTTTCTTTTAACGATTCTTTGTTAGTTTTATGAGCAATTGACGCAAATTGTGCGCTTATATATGAACTTGCCTTTCTTGTCACTCCATTTTTGTATTTATTTTTTGCGTGGGATTGTTTTTAAATCCATACTTTTATTTTGAAAGTCTTCCTTTTTCTTTGTTTTCCACATAGTTGGGGTTAAATAAAATGAAATGAAGTAGTTTTTTTATTGCATGACGTATAAACATTGAAATTAAAGGCAGACATTCAGTGGATAAAATAAAGTAATTATAGTTATGCTGCGGGACGGCATAATTTAAAACAATTTAATAAATCGCTTTACTTGTCTTTCTTAATTCGATGTTTCTATTCATGCTTGGGTACTAATTTATATTTCTGTATTTGTATATGTTAAAAGTGACAAATAGAAAATTTATCGTCGATTTTATATGTAGATCTCATTCGGTCTTGCACATGGCTCTTGTTTGCGTCATTGTGGCTTATACTTTTAATTTTTTGATATCGGATTATAATTATAACTATAAATATAAATTGTCAAGTACTGAAATTAGCTTACACAAAAATTTTGCATTTAAAAAATACTAGGATTTACGCTAAGATGGGATCAGGTGTTTTAAATGTAATTTAGGTACTTGAAGTATTAAGTATCAGTTTTTCTGAAATATGAAACGAGAATATAAATTTCTTATTTACTGTTCTATTAACTATTTATATAAATTTTAAATATTAAGTTATTAGCCGAAATCAGCTATGTTGGGTTAACTGGGGTAAAGTGAACTATTTTTAAGATTTTTGGAGTACTTTAATTAAGGATAAAGAGGTGTGTTAACTTTTTTAGACATGTTAGTTGCAGCATGAAAACACTAAGAATAAAAATTAAGAATGTTTTAATTATATATACACTATGTTGAATATTTAATATAGCATAGAAACCTGGCGCAGTGAATAAAGTGCTGCCTCAGAACCAAGAGGTTCAATGTCGTTCTGCCTAAGAACCAAGAGGCTCAATCTCTAGCCAGATTAGCCACATTGGTAGAGAAGGAGACGTGAGCTTGTTGGACTCTTTCTATTTCCATTATCACCTGATTTGTCGTTTAGAGAAAAAAAATGCTTTTTAAATCATTTATACTGTTATTTTTCAATTGGTTTCATAATTTCGGCCCTTGGCTCAAAATTGAGAACTTTAATAGCTGAGATTTTACTCTGCTCATAGATATGGTTGGTATTTCATTGAAGATTATATTTTTGAGGAAAAGCCGCTATAAAAATATACTTTTGACAGCAAGTTATTTTATATTTATACAGAAATATTAGTGTTTAAAATGAATTAAGTTTAGATAAATCAGATGGTTTAGATAATCAGATAAAGTACAGAGAAAAAAGTAAAAAATCTTTTAAAGTCATGATTGGTTTACACTCGTAGTTTTGTTAGTTTTTTATTTTTCTTTAGGGCGTGTAGGCCCATATATTGAGGCTTTTTACTAAGTTTTGTGCGTGTGGGCCCATATATTTGACGATTTATAATCAAGAAAGGGTCTTGATTTATATTATTACGTAATGTAAGAGAGAATATTTTTGTTAATATGGTTTCTCCATGATCAATTTTCATCAAATAAAACTCCTAAAAACTTTGTATGTTTTTCTCGCTTTATTTTATTTTTATCGATTGACAGTTTTTGGCAATCTTAACAAGAGATTACTTGGTCATCTTTTATGGAAGAAAGTAAAGCTCGTTTTTTCACAATTTAAAAATAAATTTTTGCTTAAAACCATTGGTTAAAACTTTCGAGTTCAGTGTTCACTTTTTCAAAGTTTATTTTTACATCGAAGTGGTTATAGAATAAATTTGTATTGTCAGCATATTTCACGAATTTTATGAGAAGCTCTATTCATATCTTTAATATATACTAAAAGCAGTAATTATCCCCAGATCCAATCCAAAGTTTCAATTTCGGCAAAACATTGAACTAAATGATCTGGTTTTAACTAATGCTCTCTGCTTTCAATTTTTTAACCAGTCAGTTATTAACTCGAGGAGTATACCCCATATGCCTTATGCTTTAAACTTTAAATACAAACGTTTGTATGGTACTTTGTCAAAAACATTTAGAAAATGGTTTAAATAACGTTAAAGATTCTATCTTCAGTAAGTGATTTTTTTGATGTTAAATGAATGTTCGCTTTGTATAAGAGCGCAATCGTTGCTGGGCCTCTACCAGTTTTAAATATTTTGTTTTTTGTGTAACTAAAGTTGAAATCACCTAAATCACTCGGATAAATGAGTAGCCGAGTGATGACTAGCTCTGCTCTGCTGAATGAATTGATTTGTTCATCAACTTGGTTAACTTGTTCATCAAGTTAGTTAGTTCAGAATTTTAACGTCGTTATCATGCGGTTGGTATATATTGCTTATTAAAATAGATTCACCTCCTATTGTTATCACTCACCATACTAAGTTGATTTACTGTCGTTACGTTTGCTGGGTATCGACTTTAACGTATTTGCGCGCCTTTCCATTTGCTTTTTTCGGATTTATTGTGGAGTTGGTAGATAGGAAGGTGAGCCCCGTTTTATCAAACCTTTTGATAAATTAGGTCTAAGTGAAAAAGAGCAAATGCTATTTCTTCTGTGCTGTTTCGTTGTTGAATTTTGCCATTTGTTGGTCTTATTTAGCATGGTTTAATAAATGGTGATTATTTGTCTGGAAGTTAAACTGTTTTTGTTAACTTTTTATTAGCGAAAAATTGGGTTAGCTTAAATGTGGCTGGTATGAGTTAGGCGTGGACTGCAATGACCAAGTGCAGGGTTGACTTGATTGAATCAGATTGTTCTTTACTAATCCTAACCTCTTGTTAGTGGTAAATTTGTCGATAACAATGCAGCGCTCATATCCGGCTCGTCTGAAGATGATCTACTCAAAAGAACCATTCGGGTTAACTTTCACAATTTGTTTGTTATTTGTTTTTTTCTTCTTTTTGTCATTTAATGTGTTAAAAGTTTCTTACTCTGCAGCTGTTCAGTCTTCTCTTGCGTACACTCCTCTTCCTTTTTCCTTGTGTAAGTTGATTTTAACGAAAGCGTCTTGTCAAAAGACCCAAACTAGATCCTCAAAATGAGAAACTTTGTGAAGATTATTTTTCATGTATAATTTATAATTACGGTGTTTTCGACCACGCTTTTAAATCACATTTTCTTATGATAATTGTCATAATGAACTCGTATGTGAAGAAGCAACTCGGTACACTCTTGAAAAAAATAGAAGAAAAATATAAAAGAATGAAAAAAAACTCTACATAGAATAAGAAATTTGATTAATAGTGGAAACAACTCAATACATAATTATTATGGTATTACAAAAAGCAGATAATCAAAAGAGCAGTAGGAGTACGTCCATAAATTACGTCACGCTCTAGAATATGTTAGCACGATCAGACTCAACACTCAAATGAAGCCTTTTATATCATTTTATGGACTCGTTGTCCTTAAAACATTTACACAAGTAGAAGAATAACTAAAATTTGAATAAACTCCGCACTGATTCATTATAATTATGATTATTCGGATCGGTGATTTTTCCAGAACTAGCTATAAAGGAATAAAAGCCAGTTTTAAACGTCGTATATCAAGTTTAAAAAGCAAAAATGAAAGAAAAAATCTGAATCTCTTCATGAGAGATACTTAGATTTTAAAAAAACAGATTTTTTTTTTAATTTTTTTTTTTAGGTACCCCAAGAAGTCCTAACGGTCTTGTCACAGAGCACCGCGGAAGTGAATTTAACCGGGAAGTTCACGCCTCCTTCCTTACCGTGACGCGAAAATTTGTCCAGAGCTCGTTTCGATCCTGGATCTCCTGCTTATAAAGCAAGCGCTCTAACCACTGCGCCACGGCCACACGATTCTTATAGGTCTCTCGCCTTTTAAAGAGTTTATTTACAGAAAGTTTGATTTTTTTATAACTTTTTTTCAAAACGCCTAATGGTAAAAAAATTAGCTTTGTTCAAAATAACTCAATTCAGATAAACGTTATTGAATAAATATTTTTGAAGAGTTTTGAAGAAATTTATAAAAGTTGTTAGTCTTAAAAAACATTTTTACAAAGTGTTCCTGCTATTTTTATTTTTTTAGTTGCACTTTTTTTTCAATGTACGTATATAAATATAAATATAATATTATATAAATATAACACTATAATATAAAAGACATTGTATATTTTAGCTTTAATATAATACATAAGTTAAACTTTAAGTATATTTAATAAACTTTAAGTAAATTTTTAAGTATATTTTTTCCAGAGGCGCCGCGATATGGGTAGACAGAGTAGTCCAGATAGCCACTGAGTATGTAACAGTACTGAGGGCCACCAAGTTTATTATAAGGTTATAGAAATTGCAGAAAAATTGTTGAGAGGAAAAGTTTTTTCCATGGGCAACCGAGTGTGTTGCGATGCCACTGATCTTATGCACATCTTATATATTTAAAAAAATTGTTTTAAAAGTATTTTGTGATTGTATGTAAAAGATCAAGTTATATTACATCTTAACAAGATTAGACGATGTTAACTATTTTAACAAAGTTTTTGCCCACTGCAAATTTTTTCCCAAGCTATCTGAAGCAAAGATCAAAGGTAATTTATTTGTTAGACTTCAAATAAAAGCTATTTTTTTTAGACAGGTATAAGTCAGAAAAACTCGAAAGACCAAGCTTCATTTTCAAAAGTTGAAAAAAAAGCATGGTGTGCATTTTGTGATGCAGTTTGTGGATTCAAACTACATCACGATTGATTTGCAGAACTGCTTTCCCTCGCCTCCCTTCTAAAAATGTTTAGAAAAGAGGACTTTAAAAATGTTTTATTTTTAACTTTCAAATAAATATCTAAATAATAATATATTTTTTATTTGGATAAAATTTAAATTTTGTGTCGTTTTATTAGACAGTGTCTGTGGCAAAGTTATAATATCACTGTGTTATAGAAACTCAAATTTGCATAAATAAACTATGTAAACAAATTTTTTAGTTGTTAAAGTTAGAGTAGTGTTACTATTTATTCCTTTGAACTTGATTTATAAACATTTGACATTATTCTGCATTCTGACTAAATATTTGACACTATTTCTGCATTCTGCATTTATTCACAATTCAAATTCTTGGTTTGTAGCTTTAGTCTTAATGGATGAAAAAATTTTAATTAAGAGCTGTTTGTGCTATTTTTAACCATTTTAAAAAAGTATTTTGGTTATAATTATTTTTCTTTATTTTATGGATTTATGTGATCTGAAATAAATTACTAATAATAAAAAAATAATACATCAACTCTGAGTCAACTTTAACGAAATAAAAATATTAGAAATAAAATTTTAAATTTGTTGGTGTGTGGTTAAAAATAGTTAGAACCATTGCTTTAGTCATTCAAGAAACAAGCAAGGTCGATGTGTAAAGCGGGAAGCTTCTTCATAAAGTTTTATTATAACTTTTTTTTTTGTCTTAAAGTGGTACTGTGAAACAAAACAAGTCATTTTAGAGTACCTTAAAAACAAAGAAATAGAAATTGAATTAGAATTTAGGATTTTAAGCACTTAAATTTTAAATTAAAAAAAACAAACGAAAAAGAAAAGAAAATATCTTACAAAATCAAAATATATGTAAAAATGCAAATAAAGAATCATATAGAAGATCATATGGCTTTAATCGCCTGAAAAATTAAAACAGGATGACAAGTTAATGTCAGCAAAAACTAGAAATACAATCGTAAACTTTGCCTTTATGCATTTTGCGAATTTACTTTATTTACTTATTTTATATAATTTACTTAACAACATAATGTAATTTACATGACAACATAATCTGACATAATTTAGAAGGATTGATAATTTAATGATGTATACACTATATTTTGGTTGACGTACTGCTGAGAATAACACCATGGGCGATTTTACGGCAGGGAAGGGGGTGAGTTTTGAGGACTTTTTTTAAAAAGCAGTCGGCACTTTTTAGGGATTTCACCTCCCCTTATTTTATTCCTAGAATCGCCCCTGAATAATACTGGTACGTTTTTCTTTATAAACGCGGTTAATCTTTTATAACCTAAATTAAAAACTAAACTATAGCAAAAAAAAGTCATTTTTCGAAACAAGAGAAAAAAAATTACGATGATAGTGAAAATGCTATCTAAGTACCCTAAGATTTTCTATAAACTATAAACTGTTCAAAATAATCACAATATAAATACAGCTTAAAATATTATTAAAAAAAAAGTGTATTTAAAAAAAAAAAAATGATAATAAAAATAAACATAAATAATAAAAATAAGTGCAACAACAGAAAATATTATTAACAACAACGTTAATAATAAAAACAATAACTAGTTAATGCATTTTAAAGCAACGAAAGCAGTTAAGTTCTCCTTGCAAATCTGCATTAGTTAAACAGTCGTATGCGATTCGGTTGTAATTCTCGATAAAGCCCTAAGTTTTTTGATACTCTTTCTGTATCACCAAAAAAAAAAAAAAAAATGCTTATGCGAGCTTTAAATTTCAATTCAGATAACTTTAGAAGATTAAAGACAATGACGAGCGCATTTTTTTTTTACTTATTTGATGCGCTTTAAACGTTTTATAAAACAAAATTTGTGATTAATCTGAATTATTTAAGGCCTGTTGCTATATTGATTCGCTTGAATTAGATACAGAGTAATGATTATCTTTTAAAATAACCGGGTTTGCAAGCAGTCAAAATAAATTTTTATCCAATTACACTCTTCTTAATCGGAAAAGTATTCTTTTGCTTAAATGCTTGAAGATTATCTTGAGTAAGTAAAAATTTTAAATTTACATTTTTAAAAGTTAATCTTAAAAAATGTTAAGCAAACGACTTTTTGTCAATATGTGACGGATATTTTTTGTTTTGTAAGTTCTTGTTTTTTCAATAAACGTATTAGCTACGATTGAAAAATTTCAAGCACGATTGGATTTTGTAATTATTTTTTGTATATAACTTTTTCATATTTATCAAGTAAATTATTTAAAATTCTTAATTTTTTAATTTACAATTTTTGTAAATCTGTCTTGATATCGCGAATATACAAATTTTTGATATTTTTAAAATCTGTTTCATCAATTAGTCTCTAACCTATTATTGGACGGTATTCAAGCTACTTCAATTAAATAAACTATTTGCATATTAATTGAATACTCTTAAACCGCCAAAATCAACTTTATGATTGGCAAGTTATGCTGCATTAACAAAAAATGTTCGCGAGCTATATTAAATGAAGTTAAAACAGCGTTTTGATATAAGATCGTAAATGAAAGCGCGTTCTAAATTCCATATAATTTCATTAGATTTCAAAAATACAAAGCTAAATAGCTTTGATGCAAAATTTATTTTTTATCAAGACATATTACTTTAAATTAATTTAATTATTTAAATTACATAGACCCATAAATTTTTTATTTATAATATGTTTAGTATTATTCATTCATATTTTCTACCAGAAATGTCCCCCCCTTCCTACTAAAATAATAAAATTTTCACTTTATAATAAGGTAATCCAAAGCATCGAACTGCAGTGTTAATAATGGATTACATTAACCGATCTTTGATATTAATCGATCTATGTAAGATCTTCAAATAAACTATTTTAAATACAGGGTATAGTTCAAACTATATTAGTGGCATTAGATGATCAAAAGATAAAGGTACGAATAATACACTTAACTTTGTCGTAAGTAAATCCGTCCAGTTTTTTGATCAAAAAAGTTCATAATTGTATGTAAATAAGAAGGAAATAAATCTCTCTATGTATACATACATATGTATATACATACATACATACATACATACATACATACATACATACATACATACATACATACATACATACATACATATATATAAATATACATATATATAAATATACATACATACATATATATATGTATATATATTTATACTATTTATATATTAATATTATATATATATATATATTATATATATATATATATATATATATATATATATATATATATATATATATATATATATTTATTTATTTATTTATTAACACATTTAAAGCTTTTACTTCCTGTGACAAAGATCTTTTGTATTACAATAATCACAAACGGAGAAGACTGTTTAGACTATTTCTGCGTAACCGTCATTTAAAAAATGTCACTTTGATAAACAAACAACTGTAAATGCTTTTGATTTTTTTTTAGAGTAGTAAAATTCAAAATTTAAAACGGATCAAGAAACGTTGTTTTAATTCATGAAACGGTTGACGTCGAATGTAAACAATAGCAAAAATTCAATGATTAATAATTAAAATTACTTGAAGTATATTTTAAAAGAAATTAGACGAAGAAGGAATTAATAAAACATTGTCCGTTTTTCTAATTTGTGGATATGCTCATTGAAGTTTTGAGACTTTGAAAATCTTATTCTGGTTGCATGGAAAACACCGGAGAAAAGACGGCTAGATTTTCCTAGCTAGATTTTTTATCAAATTTTACTAATAAAGTGTTATCAATGTATTTTATCACTTTTTTAATATTAGTAAGTCTTTTGTACGTAAGTTTATTAGACATTAACGAATGTCAAAGCAAATGGGTATCAACAATCGATGGCGGCTATATATACCGTGTAGACTGCTCAAACCTTGGATTTAAAAACGTTCCAGAAAACATCTCACCGCTAACATCGGAACTGTAAGTTAATAAAATCTCATCATCAAGTTTATGAAGAATGTTCTAAATTTACGCGCTAAATTTTATAGTTTTCCGGAATATAAAACAACATGTTAGCATATTTTTTTAATCAAATTTTCTAAATTCGATATTAGCCCAACATGAAAAAGAGTTTTGGTAACATAAGTTCATCTTATTGATTTTTATAGTTTTTATTAAATAGTTAAAATCTCAGTTATCTAGATTCTGGAATTAGTGTTTGCATCAAGGAAAGTTAACATTAAAAAAAAAAAAAAAAAAAAAAAAAAATATTAAATTAAAAAATTAAGATATTTTTTTTTGCCTAATCTTGTTAAAACGAAAATTAAGACGAACCATATTTTGTTTAAGATCATTAAATAAGAAAAAAAAAAGCTCAACCCTTTGTTTGAATATTCTGTAAGTTATATTACAACAAACATCTGTTTAGCTTTCAAAGTTGTTGTTCACATAATTTTAAGTACTAATATTTATGTTTTCAATTGCAGAGTATAAATTATAAATTTTGATAAAAAGTGTAAACAACATAATTTTTAGAATGATGCCTTATAAATGATGCCTTATAAAGTTTAACTGTAATAAGCTAATAAAAATAACAATAAAAAAGATTTTGCATTCCAAAATTACATAGATCTAATAATTTTTCAGAATAATTGGTCTATGCAAAAAAAAAAAAAAAAAAAAATCATTTTTCAAATATTTAATGATTATTTTCTGTTTTCATATAACATGAGCAACCTAAATTTCATTAGCTTGTTATTTAAACTTAAGTTTTTAAGTTTAATGGTTGTAAAGTGACATTTTCCTTTTTTTTTTATTTTCCTTTTTTATTTTACAATTTTTTATATTACCAAGTTTAACTTACTATCATGTAGGTATGTGAAATGAAGTTTTTAAATTAATAAATTATTAAATTGTTAAATATTTTTGGAAAGAGCATTAATACAGTATTTTTAAAATAAAACATTTATTAAAATCCAACAATTCAAAAAATGTTATGAAATTTCAAGTAACAATTTTTTGATATGGATTTATTAAAGAAAGTGTGGTACAAATTAAGTTTTTGTTCACTTAAATTGTTATGACTTTGTTGATTCTTATCTAAATGCATATAACGTATTAAGAGATAGATGTAAGAGTTAGATATAAATTTAAACTTCTTATGGCCACCTGGCTCAGGGGGTCAAGGGTTCTAGGAGGGGGGGGGCAGGGCACCAAACCACTTATTGTAGTTCCAAATCTTTTCTATCTCAAAAAGTATAACTTTCCATAAATAGAGTTTTTTTAAATTTAAATTTTTTAATTTTAATATACAATAAAATTTTTAGACCAGGGTTACTAAATTAATCATGAAAGTAGTTATGAAGTTCATTTTATTCATATTTTTATTGAATTTATGTTCATATTTTATAGACTCAGTTTTGAGTTTGGAAAAGAAACATATAAATTTATAAAATAAAAAAAATATTTATGTTTTTATAAAATAAAAAAAATTTATAAAATAAAAAAAATATTTATGTTTTTAATATATACATATTTTTATATTTATTTGAAAATTGACTTTCTCTATATAAAACTATCAAAAGTGTACCAAAATGCAAGTTTTTAGCTGCTATTTTGCAAATTGTATTAGAGAAGTTAAATGATATAGTAGAAAAGTTAAGATAAATTTTAATATATATAAAATAGTATATTTAGTTTTGTAAATGTAAAGTTGTAATTTTATTATTTACTGTAATTATATCACATATATATCATGGTCAGAAAGTAATAGCTACAAGTTACAGTCTATTGTAAATAGAAATCTGTAGAATGATAGAAGTAAAGAAACAAAATTATACGTGAAATAGTAATAATCTATTAGTACATTTTGACAGAATAATTTTTATTAAATAGGAACTTTACTATTTTTTTACTATTTGTAGAAACTTCTTCTATTTTATTTATGAGTGTAAATAAACTCTTTAGTTTTTTTTGTTATTCTTTCATAATGTTCTGGATGGTTTTTATTTTTATTTAAAAAAAAAAACTGTTTGACATTAACTTGTTTTTTCTTAGCAAAAATATTATATATTTTTTAAAATCCTTTTTTTTTAACTATCTGTATACTATTGTGATTACCATTTTCTATTATAAATATCTGTCTGCTATTGTAATTACCATTCTTTTGACATTTAAAAAATTCCAGTTTTTATTGGTATAATACACAAGTCATATTTTACTAAATTTTACTAATATACTAATTTATTAATTTTTACTAATGTATTAATATTTGAATTTATATCTAATTAAAAAAGGTGATTGATGGCATATATTTATATTTTTTAAAAATTGTATATTTTACCTTAAATATTAAAAAAAGATTTAAAACATTTATATATGAGATTAAAGTTTATATCCATCAAATAAACTGGTTTTCAAGCTCAGCTATCACTTTTTTTATTCAAATAATTGATGTTACTAATTTATTAACTACTAATGTACTAATGAATTTTTAATTTGTATTAATTTTAGCTTGTTGAGTGGAAACAGTATCTCATACATCGATGACAAGGCCTTCTTTAACCTAACTCCTCTGCGTACACTGTATGAAATAAAACAAAATATTACATGCTTTCTTATGTTTATTAGTTACATTACTTTTTGTTAAACTAGTACTTGTTTAAATCTATTTTAACAGAAGTTTTTTCCATTCATTGTTTGTTTTTGCTGTTTTGTGAAAAAATGTTTGTAATAATAAGTAGCTACAATAACACTTTTTCAGGATTTTTGTTGTAATATTTTCAAATGTAGAAGTACCTGATAATCAGTGATAAAGAATTTACAAATTAGTTTAAACAAGTACTAAGTAACAACTCTTTTAATAAAATAACGTTACTGATTTTATACTTTGACACAATCAGTATTGACATTGACAATTTTTAAAATAACCAAGTCGAGCAGGTTATAGATTTTTAAAAACCTTTTCTCTCTTTTATTATATATATTTTACTTATTGCAATCTGATACATGCATTTTTTTCATGTGATAAATCGATGAACTAGTTATTAATTTTGTAACAAATTTTAGTGACTTAAGAGGCAATGATATTACAAAATTAGAAGAAACAGTGTTTACAAATAACCAGGGACTTAAAAAGTTGTAAGTATTTTTAGTTTTCGAAATTGTTATAAAAAAATGCAGTAGGCTAGTTTTAATAACTAATAAGAACTACTATTGTTAAAATGATTGTGGGAAATATCTAGGTTACTAAACAAATTTCCTTAGGCGTTTAAGTGGCAACAAGCTTCACTGTGATTGGTCAATATGGTGGCTTGTTTCTTTTTTAAAAAAGAATTTGGAGTTCTTCGATGGACAATGCTTTACTCCAATACTTTTACGAGGAAGGAATATTGAATCACTTACTCTGAAGGATCTTGAAAGTATGATATTTAAAATTTTAGTTATTTAAGATCTTAAAGTATGATATTTATAAATTTTAGATATTTATGCTTCATGTTTATAACAACTTAAAAATTATAAAAAATTTTACATGTTACTTTTGATTTAGAAAAAGGTTATATTTGATTAACATAGCAGAGTTGTATTAATATATTTTTCAAAAAAGGGTTTTATTTGTTAACTAATTAGATAAATAGAAATGTTTTTGAAAGTGATGCAGGCTTTTGATAGTTGGCATGCCAGACAATCGAAAGCCTTTTATATGTCAAGATATATAGCCTTTTCACACTGCATCTATCAAATGCACAATAAAATCATTCTCTTATTATAGTTAACAGCAAGATAGAAGAAATCTGATTATCAGAATTTTTCAAGTAGACTCAAGATAAGAAGATTGTTAACTTAAGACCTTTGCTAAAAATTGTAAGAGGATTGTTTGAACCATAGGTCAGAGTAATCTTCAGAGTTTTTAAAAGTTGGAATTGATGCAAATGCCATTTTACAGGAGGTGGGAAAAAAAGATTTGGTTTCAGAAGTCAAAGTGATTTGGATGTTTAACTATAGGTTAACATGTTTCTTTTTATTATCAAAAAGTGTGAGGTCATTAGATTCAAGAGAAGAATTAGAGTTAAAATTTTTTTCAAATAGTTCTGTTTTATTTATGGAGTGGTAATAAGATCAGATCTGTTTCATAGATGAAATGTTAGTCTTCCTTTTTTTTGGTAAAAATTTGAGAACAAAAATTTTATAAAAATGTGGTATATTAGATAATTATTTTAATAAGAACAAAGAGAAGCCAGAACACAAGCTAGGGTTATCTGAAAAACAGTCACATTTGCCTGGGTTTAAAAAAATTAAGAAAGAAATTTTTTTTATTATAATGGCAACAATATTTAAGAGAAAGGGGCTTTGTTAACATGATCAGAAGAAGACTATGTTCTTAGAAAGAAAAAAAATGATTAAGACCAAAAAAAAAATGTTATCAAGTGAAATGCTTTTAAGTATAAGCATGTAAAGAAAAATCAGAGAATTCAATCCTAATTTTGCAATTAATTAGGTTTTACAGGGTGGTTTATAATCTGGGTAAATAGACTTAGTAATGGTGTGTCATCATTAATATTTATATGGAATATTTTGTTTTAAAAGTTTGACCACAGCTGTTATCATGTTTTGAAAACTTGAGCATTTAAAAATGTGCTGAAAAAATTTTTAATTTACATCAGAAATTGATAACTTCGAAACTTTGGTCTATTCTAATGTTTTTTAGACTTAGTAATGATGTGTGATCAATAATGTATATAGTATTTTGTAAAAAGTATGATTGTAAGTAATCATTATTAGTAAGTTACAAATAATGATTATTTGCAATAAACACATTTTATTTGAAATGATTGACAGTATTTTTTTACTAAATGTATTGTTATTTAACTAGCTCATATTTTGTTGAAAACTTCTTGATAACTTAAATCAAATGTGTTTATTTATTAAGCCATTATTAGATATCAGTTGTTACTTTATTTTAAAATCACACAATGTTATAAATATTAAAGTTTCAAAGCTATTTATTCTTAAAGTAAAGATTAAAGTTTCAAAGCTATTTATTCTAAACATAGTTAAAAACAAAGTTGAAAATTTTTCCCTTGAGTTGTAAATTTTTCAGTTTTCGGTGGATTTCATTTTTATTTAGAGTTTTAGTTGTTTAAAGGGATCCCAAACCTCCGAGACATGTTGTGTTCATATTAAAGAGAATGATAAAAAAAAAATGTTTGGGCTCAATTTTTTTTTTATTAAAACAAAGGAATAAATGCATACCAAGAAAAATTATCTTTTTTTTTTAGTTGTAGCTCACCTCTGTTTTGTTGTAGGAGTCAGCATAATCAGGGCCTATTCTAGGAGAAAAATTTGGGCGGCAGTACCCTTTGTCCCTGCAAAATTTAGCAGAAAATCAGCGTTTTTTTAACCAAAAAAAAAATTTGCCATAAAAAAAAAGGTCCTGGAATTTTAATTTGGGAGGCGCCCAAATATGGTCGACGCTGTCGAAAACAGTCTAGAATAGCCCCTGATAATATAAGCTGCAATCTACAGACTTTATTATTTTCTTCAAGCGCATTTTATTCCAAAGAGTTTCAGTACATGGCATCATTGATTTTTTTGTTTGTGTAAAAAATCAAGTATGTAAACAAACAAAAAAATAAATGACATCATGTACTGAATATATATATATATATATATATATATATATATATATATATATATATATATATATATATATATATATATATATATATATATATATATATCTGAATATTGATTTTGCATGGAATCATTGCATTTATTAGTAAGTTGACCTTTTCCAGTAACAGGAGTTTTTATACCTTTGTAAGATTTAACAATGTTATGTAATTGGGCTCCAAAGCGTTTTTGCACATGTCCAATGCATTCAAGCTTAGTTGGTGTTTTTTGCATGGTATAGCAACATCATTAAAAGATAAGGTATCACCTTCTTAAAGTTTTTTTTGTAAATTAGATTAGACTTAACAATTAAATGACTTATTAAAAATATCAACAGCACTAGATTTTTTGTGATTTTTTTAAAGGTGGTGATAAATTTTCCAGTTCATTTTAACTTTTTTTATTTTCTAATTATTTGCATCAAAACAATACTCTGAATTTAACATCATATCGACACACTTATCACCAGATATTGCAGTTAATACCTCATGCAAAAAAGCATGGCCTTTTTGCCAGGAACATTTTGCTAGAAACCATTGTAAAAAGGTTTTGTCTAGCGCAAAAGCCCAAAATTATCAGGTCACAAAATCTCGTATTTCAGCTAACAAAATTAGGCTCCAGAGACATCTGGAGTGTTTATTATAAAGGTAATAGCTGATAGTTTTTTTCATGCATTAGATAGATGTGGAGAGGTTAAAGTTATCACTCTCAACATTTCTAAAGCCTTTTTTAAAGTTTGGCATGCTGGACTTCTTCATAAGCTCTCTTCTTATGGTGTATCGGGTAACATCTTTAATATTATAGAATCACTAATTGTAGTATCAAAGTTGTCCTTGATGGAATGCTCTCTTCTTCATTTCCTCTAACTTCAGGGGTTCCTCAAGGTTCTATCCTTGGCCATATACTTTATTAAATTTTCCAAATTATTGATCTCTCAGAAATACTCACATCTATGGTGTCATTGTTCACTGATTATACTACCATTTATTCTTGTCTTGATAAGAAGTCAAAACTCTCTGGCTGTTTGGAGGAGCATTTGAGCTTGATCTCACTTCTGCTACAGCATGAGGCTCTCAGTGGCTCGTCTTCTAGGATTAGCTCTTACTTCCAATCCGTCTTGGAAACCAAATCCATTGCAAAATTAGCATCTTTTCAAAATTGGAGTGGATCTTCGAATGATGCCCTTTCTTTTTTAGGCAAGGTGCAAAAACGTTTATAAACGTTAAAAAGAAATTATATCACTACTATCTTAAGTAATATTTATTAGATTAACATCTTGAGAAAACCAAAGTTTTTGACCAATAATCTGATTAGCCAGGGAGCGTGTACCTATTATCAGACCACTTTTGTAAAAAAATCTGATGTTGCAAAGAAAAACATGTTGAACAATCTTTTGGCCTAAAAATATTTTGCTTTTTGCAGGGTTTTTAACAGAAAATTTTTTATTGAATTAATTTGTTCCAAATAGTTTTTCAGCTTTTTAGAAGAGTAGGGATAAAACAATATTTAAATGGTTTTCTGAAAGTTTCAGAGATTTCAGATAAGAGACTTTTCAAGTTTATATAATGGAGCAGCATGCAAAAGAACTTAATGTATTGAATGAGCTGGCATTGTAATAAGTTCACCAAGTCTTCAAAGAGTTTTGGAAAATGCACAAGACAACATTAAGTTAACTTCATAGAATCTGTATCAAAAGTCATTGTATTGATTTAGTTGTACCAAAAGTTAACGGAAAAGCTAGCTGAAAATGTTTTTACTTTGCTGAAAAAGTTAGCTGAAAAGTTAGCTGAAAATGTCTTAACTTTGGTGATGTTCAATCAACATTATGAACAAAAAGTGTAATTTAATAATGCTAGTAACATTGTTTAGTTATGTATTGTTTGATTATAAAATATAAAAATAGTGTTGAGTTTTTATGAATCTGTTATGAATTTAAATCTGAAACATAAGTATTATTTAAAGAGAAAAAGAGCTAAACTTAAATCAATTTTTTAAAACAATTACCTGATATTAAAAAAAAAAGTTATTTTTAAAATTATTTTTACTAATATTCAAAGACTTAACGCTATACTGTTTTAGTAAACTTTTTGCATAAATATGTATTGACATGAATATATATTTATAACCATCTACATAAAAACAAATTTGATCTTGTTGAATGCCTTGTATTTACTTATTAAAAGATAACTAGTTTTTGACTTTTTGTTCTGGATTTAATCTATTTAACAAATATACACTGTGTAGAAACTATATGGTTTTTTACTCAGCATTATGATAACTATTACCTAATTATAACTTTTGGCCAGGCAACTAAATTTTCTCTCCATTTAAAAATTAAAAGTCAAAAAAAAGATTAGTAAAAAAATCAGAAACTTTCACATGCTGAATAAATAAAAGGAGGGGGAGGGGGAACCCTTATTAAGCTTGTATAGTTTTAGATTTTTTTTAATTTCAAAAAAAGATTAGGTTGTTTTCCTGAGTTTAATAATTTTCTTCTAGTGTTTTGGTCTTATTAGCTTTTTTAAAATTCTGACTCTCCTGTTTATACCCCCCCCCCCCTCATTTATAAGATTTTAGAAATATTTCTGATCCTCCCATTTATTAAGACCCTCCTTCTCCGTTTATTCGGCAGCCAAGAGTAAGAGTTTATTTTGTCATGAGAGTAAATACACAGTTAAAAGAATTTAAACAGATGTCATGAATTTTTAACTTTTCTGAAATGAAAAACATATTCAGTAACATTACTGAGTCGTACTTCATACATTGTTTGTGTTCTGTTATCCACTTCTACAAGACTAAATTAGCAAAAAACTTTTTTTGCATTTAATAATCTTTTGGCAATTTTTCTATTCACTTTTTGTCTGAAAGTAGTTCCCTGTTAATAAAATAATAAGCTTCTACTATTGACAATTTGGTATTATTAAATTCTCAATGATGTCAAAGGAGAGAGAAAGGTGTCAAAGCCACTTCTGGTTTCTGGTTTAATATTATTGAGAAGACTAAAAAATTTTGTGCTTTCCATTGGTAAAGAATGAAAAAGAATAAAGTAGGCAGTTTTTGTTTGCTTCAGAGCATCAATAGTACTTTGATTTTTTATACCTAATTACAATGTAGAGCATGTTTCTTTTTTCTTAAATTTTTTTTTCTCTTAAATGATTCTCTTATTAAAAAAAATTATTAAAACAATTTAAAATACAAATATAAACTTAAAAAATAAAAAAAATAACTTCTACTGGACAAATCGTAGCAAAATTAATTTTTTACTACTTGCTTGATGGTTTTATATTATATGATGATTATATATATATATATATATATATATATATATATATATATATATATATATATATATATATATATATATATATATATATATATATATATATATATATATATATATATATAATATATATAAAATATATAATTTTAGTTGATTGCTTAAGTGTCAGCAAGCTAAGAAATGCTGTTTTGGATGGGGATTATCCAATGACAGTTTTTAGAAAAGATAAATCAACAACTGAAGTGGTGGTTTACTGTCACAAAATGAATTCTACTGAACCAAAGGAGTATTTAACACTTCCCTCTGGTGAAAAACAAAATTATGTAGAAGTTTCAAAGCAATGTGATTCTGTGACTGACCAAGGTAAAAAATTGCTTATATACGTTGAACTTAAGTAATTGCTGACCAAATTACCAGTTGGTAAAATATAAAATGGAAAAAAGTATTAAAATTTTATTATTACTATAAATTAATGGAAATAAGATAATAAATTCTAGCTTTGTTTTTTCTCATATAAAAAAAATTCTTTCAGAACTTATTTATGAAATAGTGAAAATCTCATTTATATATATATATTTTTTTGTGTAGGTATTTTCCGACTTTATTTTTAAAAAATTGTGGCGATATTTAATTTTTGACATAGAAATATGGTTTAACCTGATATTTATTTCTGAAAAATATTCTAGGTTTTCTGTGTAATACTAGTTTATGTGTGTTGTAATTTTTAAGTTCTCTTATAATGATGTTTAGTAAAGGTTTTGTTCGGAAAAATATGTATGTTTTTAGGATTAAAAGAAATGATTGAGCATCTAACTGCTTTACATTCTAATTTTACTCGTGTGCGTTTGTTTTTAAACAATCTGACTTTAAGCACCACAGATACAACATTTAGTACAAACCCTAGTTTTTTTTTCGGTCAACCTTCTATATGTGCTGATAAACAATGTTTGTCTGGAAGATCTTTTTCTGATTTACGTGGGACGCCTTTTTATTTCAAGGTAAGTTTTTAAATTGCAAACAACTACATTACTTTATACAATGGTACAAAGTAATGAAGATATTTTCTTTTATTCTTTTATATAATTTTTTTTATACATAGATATTGCTCGCCTAAGCTCAAATTTTTAGTGGATGTATTTCTTGAAAGTTATTCTTATTGCAATTTTATAATTTTTATTTCAAACTGCAGTTTTAAGCTTCCATTTTTATTAACCTTTTTTAAGTACAAACCTAAATCTAAAATAACAATCTAAATTTTTATTTTGCTTATATGTTTAATCAATTGTATTTTAACATTTGTTCTTATTGTTTGTAGAGTTCAAAGCAAATTATCATGTTAAATGAATGTAACACTCAATGTGGAAAATGTGATATAAAAACTTTTTTGGAACTTGATTTTATAGATAGCGACAGGCAACCCTTTTTAGGTGATTTGTTGAAGAGTAACATTTTTGAAACATTATCTTTTCATTTTTTAACATTTATTACGTTTTGTAATAAATTCTAAATTATGTTTCAGCTTGCACACGTCCTATTGGCATGCAGAGCAACAAGATATTAAACGAACATATTACTGCTTCATCAAACGCAGGACAATCATTTTCACCATACTATGCACGTTTAAATTCACCAAATGGATGGTGTAGTGGTAGTAACGATGTCTTATCATATCTTCAAATTGATCTTGTTAAGGTAACCATTATTATAGGAAAATAAATAAAAAATATATATATTATATTGAACAAGCATATATTTTTTTAACTTTTTTTTTTAGTAAAATTTTATAATTAATTAATTTTAGTTATTTTATCTTAAATATATATTAGATACAATTATTATTTGTTAATATAACAATTTAAAATTAATCATATTTAAATATTTTTGTTGAAGAGTAATAATTTAAAAGCAATATTAAAACTTTTTTTTAGTTAACTGTAGTCACAGGGATTTCAACACAAGGTCATCCAGATAGGTCTAATTGGATAACGTCCTACAAGTTGTTTTACTCCAAAGATGATGAAGAATATCAAGTCTATAAAGAATTTGGTGAAGATAAGGTTACTTTTTTTTTTATAAAGGTTTTGAACTTTTTTTAAAGTTATTTTTCTTTTACTTTTATACATTTTATTTACTAAAACTTATGTTTGTATTTTACATAAAGATTTTTTGATCTGTAGGACTTTTTATAAAGTTTATGTTTGTGTCTATTAAAGCTCGTGTTCTATGCCTATTAAATCTTATGTGTTGTAGTTGAAGACATAAGTGGATGAAGGTGTTGTGTTACACCAATATGGAACTGAGATATTAGGAGTTAAAGTTTTGAACACATATTGTTCTAGATATTTTTATATAGCAAAGATATGTTAATATTTATGGAGGGATATAGTAACCAATTTTTATGTTTTTTGTGTATTTGTGTATGTAATATTTAATTGTGAATATTAATATAAAATTTAAAAAGTGGAATTTTGTATTTTTGCGACATAACGCCTTCATCCACTTATGTCTTCAATTATTAAAGCTTTAATTATGTTGTGTTATTATTGAAGGTTATGTTATGTGATTATTAAAGGTTATGTTATGTGGTTATTTATTAAGTTGTTAGATTTAGAAAAAAAATTTTTAAACATTGTAGCTAAACTGGACTATCTTTGTTAATATTTTTTTTTTCCACTTGATTACATTTGTAATAAAATTGGAATAATTTTGAAGTAAGATGATTTTAAATTTTCATAAAAAATTATTTAATTTAAAATAATTTTTTTTTATCAGTGACTGATCAGATGATCATAAGAATTATTTTCTGAATAACACGACTTGAAGGAATAATATATATATATATATATATATATATATATATATAGATAGATATATATATAAATATATATATATATTATATATATAAATATATATATATATATTAAAGAAACAATGATGCTGTTATTCATATTTAGATTTTAGAAGGAAACATTAATTCAAACTCTGTGGTGACACACTGGTTTTTACCTACTATTCAAGCTAGGTTTGTTAGAGTGAACCCATCTACTTGGAATGATGATATGTCAGAGCATAAATTATGCATGAGAGTTGAACTGTATGGTTGTTTAAATGGTATACAGTGAATTAACAGTAAAACTTAAAATAGTTTTCTTGTTATATTATATAATAGTTTTATTGTTAATAATAATCTGACTGTATTAAAGTTTTTTCTCGATACATTAGCAAAATCTAAAATTTTTAATTTTCCTTTTTTAGTTTTTTCTTCATACTTAATCCAAAATACAGACAAGCAGTGCATATATTCAGACATTATTGGTAATAAAGAAGAACATTTATTGAAAATGAATTCAAATTGTGCTGGCGATAGATACATGTTTACTTTTAGCAACGATAAAGTGCAGCATACAAAATCAGGTGTTTATCTTTATAATTTTAAATTATGTTTAATGTATTTTCAATTTACTAAAATTTATAGGAGAGACCTGAGCTAGTTGGCTGCAGTTTTAGTTTTTAAACTTTGTGACTTTTAAGTGATTTTTTTTGAAAATATCAAACTGCAGTTCAAAAGTATTTGGCAATCATATTTAACATATTTAATTATCATATCATATTTATCAATATTTAATTATCATATCATTATTGTATTTAAGTGTTGAATATTTAAAAAAATACTTTGTGACCAAACAGAATATCCAAAAAATACTTTGTGACCAAACAATATCCAAAAAATACTTTATGATCAAACAAAATATCCAAAAAGACCCAAGCTATAAAAACGTATTATTTAGTGCAAAAATTATAGAATTTTAAAAGTTTTATTTTGAGAAGTATTTTAAGCAAAAATTTATTATTCCTATGAGCTGGTAACAAATAATTGTTTGCTTATTAGGCCCAGACATTAGCCCACTTTTTTTCCAGTTAAAACAATCCTCAATAAAAATTTATTTATTTTTATGTAAAATACAACTTTTTCAATATTTTTGCTAAATTAAAAAAAAAAAAAAAGAGTTAAAAAAATATTTTTCCATAGTAAATAATAAAAGCCATCTAGCCATGTGTTCTTAAAAGATTGCCAACTAACCCCAAAAAATGGCCTACTAGTCCTGAAAAATGACAGCTTTAAAAAAAAAATCTAGCAGCAAAGAGTAAATCAATTGCAATTGAATTAAAAATAAAGTGCAAAAACTTTTATGTGCATGTGTGAATCACTACTATACTACACTGAGATTAGTTAATTAGGAAGCCCCATTTTGGATTTGATGAAAATTGAATGGGGATAGGGTTTGGGGTCAGGGATAATTTGTTGATGAATTTTAATTTTATAGTTTTAGTGAGTGAGGGTTTGTTTTTAATTTTCAAGAGTGAGTTTATTTACTTTAATTTATCTTAACAATTGAAATAAGATTACACATGTTTCAGCAGGGATTATGCTGACCCTAGTGTTTCTTATTTATATTATTCCTGTGGTACTCCTAAGCTCTCAAAAAGAACACACAAAGATTGCTTTTTTACTTTTGCATTATGGGAGAGAAATTTTTTTTTATTGAGACACCAAAAGTATATGCATACTTTTGCAAAAAAGCAAAATAAAGCCATTTTTTTAAATGAATGTTTTTATTCACTTTACCTCACAACTGTTTTTAGTTAATTGTGTTTTTATTATGTGTAATATGTGTTATTATTATGTGTAATACGTGTTATTACTATGTGTAATATATGTTATTACTTTGTTTAATATGTGTTATTATTATGTGTAGTACGTGTTATTATTATGTGTAATATGTGTTATTACTATGTGTAATATGCGTTATTACTATGTTTAATATGTGTTATTGTTATGTGTAATATGTGTTATTATTATATGTTATTACTATGTTTAATATGTGTTGTTACTTTCTAATATGTGTTATTGTTATACCACATATTACCAAGAAAGCCACCTATATAGAGTGAGACAAATTCCAGTTGCTTCAATACATTTGATTTATACACAAGTACAATCACAAAATATTATTTCCTTTTTTTTTTTGTTGTTGATAAAATTCAGTGGTTACTTGTCAAAACTACAAATTAGTGGTTATTTTAGAAAAAACATTTTGTTAATATTTTTGAACAATGGTTAGTTGCAGGAAAATTGAGTGCCCAAAACTTTTTCAGTGAAACAAGAACGTCAACTGAAGACCTGACGCAAGTCAAGAAATAAAAAAATGTTGAAAAATCTTTTGATTATAATCAAAAAACCTTTTTTATTTTTAGTTAAAAATGTCATTTTCTAAGCAATAAAATCTTGAGTAATTTTTTTTTTCAATATAAATTATAATTATTAAAAATTTTTATTTAGCATTTAGGGTCACATAGCATAATTCAGATTTGAAGTGGTCTCCCAAACCCAATTTCATTTAAAAAGAATTTAAAAAGTTGCTTGTGAGAACCAATAAGAAGTTTTAAGAATAGGGCAATAGGGAATAGATCTTTTTGTTAAGATAGGGGTTTTATGTATCCTATTAAATGTTTTAGAAACAATAGCTACATGGTCAATGAGCCTTTTTTTCTAGACCATCCAATACACTAGTTTTGGAAATTATCCTACCAATAGTGCAGCACTTTCTTCTACCATTAATTAACAAAAAAAGGTATGGTTATGTGAATTTTTTTTTTTATTATTAGGTTTATGTTTGAGTATCAATTCAGAGTCAACTTTCATTCTTACTTCTAACTGTGCAACAACAAATTTGATGTTTCAAACAGTTGAAAGTCATGACATGTTTTTAATCAAAGATTTAAATGGTAATTGTGCGAAAATTTTTGGCAATGTACAAAATAGGTTCTTAAATGCTATTTGGCTTAAATGTGAATCAGGGGGATTTAGTAGATTGAGGTTAACTAACAATGGTAATACTACTTTTTTATGCTATTTTAATGTTTTTTAAAAGTTTAGTATTTAAATAAATCTTAAATTTAAACTCGATTTGTTATTTGTCATTTAATAAGGTTTAAATTACAAACAACAGCTAATTGGGTAAGTAACAAATAACAACTGTTTGGGTTTTCTTTAAGTTATGATAAATATTTTTATTTGCACACTTGAGAATTATATGAAAATAAGTTTAGTGATTTGTGAATATTATAAGTTGTTAAGAAAATTTGAATGTTAAAACATAAACAAACAAAAAAGTCACATAAATATAACGCAGTGAAAAGAATGAATGGATTTGGAAATGAACTATAACAAACTAAGATAAAATACAATATCGCAATAGCTGTATTTGTTATAACTTTTTTGTCCCTTTTTTTCTCAAATAGCAAAGTTTGCTGTGTTTTTTGCATTCTAACAGTTCTAATAATCTTTTAACAGTTCTAATAACCTAAATCTTATTGCAGTTTATCACTCCTATTGGGGCATTAACTCTACTCATCTAAAAACTTTAAAATTGTTACAAGCTCTTATCGATCAAAATCTTGGTAAATTTGAGAGACTTATACTGTGTGGGAACCTGAATGAAAGTATTAAAATTTTCTTATTTCTAATTTGCTTAGTCAACTTGTTTTCCACACATGGGTGTAACATTCTTGATACAATTGTCACTAATGTAACCGAACTGTATAACAGCAAAAAAGCTCTGCCCTCTAGGCTGTGCTGATCACTGCACAATTTCGCTGGATTCTGTGTTGCCAAATTGTAGAAGATTTCTATAAAAAAGTTCAGTATTTATAGTTTATTATTATATTTATTATTTATTGTTTATTTATTAACTGATCAACATTCTTTTAAAATCATAATAATTTTGATTCCATTGTTTCTTTTTTTAGTAAGTATTTAATGAAATGATTAATAAATGTTACCTGAAGAATAAAGCAATACTACTAGTTCTTTAAATTAAGTTTTCTTTTGTTTCTTTATGATAACAAAAAGTTAAAAACTATGAATACAAATGAATTCAATAGAAAATGTACAAATATATTCAAACATTTATAAGGTCAGAGAGGTGGAATTTAAAAATAAACTTTCTATTTTAAGATATATTTTATGAAATAAATACTTATATGGAGAATTTGGAATTCATTCTAGAAAAGAATTTTGAAGAATTATATTCAAATGTATGTATTGTATATCAAAGATTTTAACAATACCCATTCCTGCTGCTTATTGTGAATGATCATTTTCAAAACTGAAGTTATTTAAAATTTATCTATGGTCTACAATGTTATAGGAAAGACTTTCAGGATTAGCAATATTGTTGGTAGAAAATGCAACCTCCAGAACAATTGATTACAATGATATAATTGATGAATTTGCAAGCAAAAGGGCTAGAAAAATTGGTTTATAAATTCTTTGTAACCCACTGAAAATAAAAATGACAATCATTAAAAAAAAAATGCTTTAATTTAATAATTTTTTAATGTTTAATTTTGCATTATTATATAATTTATATAAAAGTATTTTAATTAAAATTCTTTGATAAAAATCATAAGAATAATAAAAAACCTAAAGTGAGCAAAGCTACATAAAAAGAGGACCATTGATAACTGGAAACATGGACCAACATGTCAAAGTTTTGAATCTGTGGTTTCAAGGGAAGATTGTTTGTCCAAAGAAAAGTAATTGAATGTATGATAAAACAGTGTGCATTATCAACTGTGAAACATTGTGGATGTAGTATTAAGGTGTGGGGATGTTTTGGTCAGAATGCCACAGGTCACATTCTCTGTAAAAGCAGAGAAAGTAATGACAAAAGTAGTTTGTTTGGACAATTATAAATTTAATGCCATTCATTTATAATTGTCCAAATAAACTGATCCAACATTCCAAAGGTGTTGGATTAATGGCTTCCCATTAATCCAACACCTTCGGAATATTGGATTAATGGGAAGCCATTCATTTTTTTTTAGAAGAAAACAACCCCAAGGTTAAATTCAAAACATATTCTTCAAAACATTTTATAAGTTATTCGAGTGAGTTAGAGAATAATCAAGTATTAAATAGAATGGTTGGCTTCCCAGTCACAAGATCTCTCTTCTGTAGAGATGAATTAAAAGAAATGTCAAAAACTAATGTCTAATGATGTAAAAGATGTGGAAAAAACTTATTAGTGAGTAGCATAAAATTGACTTTGGCAATTCAATAAGTCTTTAAGTAGAATTCCAAGAGTATGTAAAGCTGTTATTGTTGCTTACGGTAATAAATAGGCAACTAAATTATAAACTAATCTGTATTATAATAATATATAACTAATATGTATGTATATATGTATGTATGTTTGTTTGTTTATTTGTTTGTTTGTATGTATATATACATGTTATTAATGATACCTCTTATGCAGATAAATCTTTATTGATATATAAAAAAGTAATAATGATAAATTATAAAGAATTTAATCATGTAGTGAAACTATTAATAAAATATGCAATATCAATGTTAATAAATAATTATAACATAGCTTTTTTAAATTCACATAAGATTAAGTTTAAATTCAAAAGATTTTCCTTTATATGAATTGAAAATATTATATTCAGGTACTTCTGCTATTTCGCCCCGGTTTAATGAAGTATCAGTCATGTTAAACATTAAAATGTTCACTGATGTCAAACTAACTTGTGAAGCTTATTCTGATCCTATTTCGATTTACAGATGGCGTAACATACAACCTAATACCAATGTTGTTAAACATGATCTTATGTCTACTACAAGAATTAGCTTTTTTGAATTTGAAAATATCACATGGGAGGATGGTGGCTTATATGTGTGTGAAGCTTGGAACTTTGAGGGATTTGCTACAAAAACTTTTGATGTATTTGTTCAACGTTAGTATCTGTTCAACAATTTACTAATTTGTTCTTTATTTATTTTATTTTTATTGTTTAATTCATGTTTTTATCTCAATTTTTAATCTTTTTTTTAAAGCTATTCAATGGTTTCATACAAAACCTTCAAGTCAAAGAGTTCTTTATGGTAACTCTATGTACTTTGACTGTATTTCTCAAGGATATCCAGAACCTAAGGTTTCATGGTTTTTAATGAATGAAGATACAAGCTCTGCTGTTGTGTCAGATGACAGAATAAATATATTTCAAAATGGTACACTATTTATAAAATCAGTTAGTATTGTGGACGAAGGAAACTATACCTGTAAGTCATCAAGTCCACGCCTTGAAGCAACTGTGTTTGCAACATTGGATGTGTATGGTATATCCATTTTGCTACTTTTTATGTGTGTATTTGTGTTAAAGAAAATTTTATTTTTCTGTAATAAATGTTGTATAACTAGATTGTTTCTGTCCCAACCAATTCTTATTTGATATATGAATTAGAAGAACCAACCCAAATATGAAAACAATATTTTATACATGGGCAAATAAGAGATTTATAAAGATAGAAAATTAATGGTATAATTTATAAATAATAATATAGAATAAAAATAAAGAATATATAGAATGGTGATAAATTGAGGTAGAGAATGCAAAATTTTATTTTTACAAATAAGAACATTGTTTGATATTGGAAAGCTTCATGGAAAAGCAACTAATACAAAAAACTACTGTTACAAAAAATATTGATAAAACAGAAAAGTGTGATAAAGCAGTGAAGATGCAGAAAACACTAAACTGAATAAAAAAGAATTTTTAACTGTTGTTAAAAATTCTTTTTTATTTAAACAGAGCAGTAATCTTTATTGGTATTGCTCATGCAATAGCAAAAGATAAGATACAATTCAGTGTCCAAACTTGGATTTTGACAAATGACATACTACTGTTAATAGTTAAGAGATAATTGTGGCATAACTACACTAACAAATATCTGAAAATGGATTCACAAAAAGTTTTTAGGTTATACATCTGACATCATATTTCTGTAAAATTTAATAGTACTAAAGCGGCTAAAATAAGAAAAATGTTTCAGTTTAAGGTTTAAGAAGTTTGTTAAATAAAAAAGACTCTGTTTTTTCATCAGTATTAAGTGCTACATTTGAAGAAGAAATATATAATACAGATATTGATAATGCTGTAAAAGTAGAAAAAGTTTATTTGGATTGCAAAATATGTTACATGGACTCTTTTAAATTGTGTTGCTGGGATATTGATGATTTACCCTATGTTAATCAAGTTCTTTAATGCTTGTAATGCAGAAGATTAGGACCCAATACAGGCCTTGTTGTGATATTTTATTGCGTAAAGCAAGTAAATGTAGCTTTACTCAATATATTTACATCGTTAAAAATTAAGTTATGTTAGTGGCATATTTTAATTTGATACCACATTAAAATCATTTCAAGTCTTTATCTTTATGAAATATTTATAAAATATCTTTAAATTAAACAATATTGTTTAAAAAAAGATTGTCGATAAAATTTCAATATATTATTTAAAAAATTCCCTTGTTTTAAAAAACTTATACTTATTTAAACTTATACTATTTATTTCTTAAAACATTTGTTTTATACTAATAAACTACACTTAAACAAATATAACTTACATCATTACTTTTTGTATTTAATGTCTTAAATTACCATTGGCTAAAAAGTAATTATAATTTTTTTTGGAAAAAAAATTTGTTTTTAGTTAACATATTTTCAACAATATATATACCACCATTGTCAATGATCTTGTTGTCAAGCTAGATAGATGAGTTGTGCAAAGACAATAGGATCATGATAGTGTCCATTTGCTGAACTAGCTGACTAATATTCAATTTGTGTGGTTTCCACTGAGTTTTGAAGTCTTTTTCATTTTATGCAAGCGATATTCTATAGTACTGCAGGCCTTGTTTTAAAGCGTTATGCATAAAACGATTTATGTACGCTTTAAGCAATTTTACGTAAGCGGTAAGCAATTTTGGTTAAGTGACTTTTTATCTTTTTTTAACTTTTAAATTATTCTATAAGCGGTAAGATAAAAGAAGTAATTAATTTTTAAAAAAGCACATTAACTTTTGAATGACATATATGTAAAAATATTTGTTACTAAAGTTTGAATGACAATTATGTTAGATATAAGAACTATTTATCAATTAAAAAAACCCAATTAAAAGTAAAAATTTATTTTTATTTTTTAATAAAAATATATAATTTTATTCTGATAAAAGAAATATATAATTTAATTTAGATTTAAAAAACATATAATTTTGATTTAAAAAATATATTTACCTTTAAAATATTTAAAAATAAAATTAATTGTTTCTTTGGTTTCCTTTCTAAACATTTTTTTTTTAAATTAAAATTAAATTTTAAATAAACAGCTGTCACAAATTTGCACAAAATTACCACACAAATTAAACTTTTTTTTTAATTATGCAAGTTAAATCGCAGCGATTATTTTTTAATAACCGATATATACAGCGATATAATTTTAATAAATGTTTGGAAAAGTAATCTTTGCTTTCACAACATAATCGTTAATAAAATAATGTGATAGTGACACAGTGGTTAAAGTACTTATCTTTTGTGTGAGAAGTTTTGAAATTGTTTTTTTACCTCCTGGTTGTATCTACTCAACTTGCTTCTCTGTGAAGGGAATTTATTTTTGTACCTCTTGGTTGTATCTACTCAACTTGCTCCTCTGTGAAGGGAATTTTTTTTGTACCTTCTGGTTGTATCTACTCAACTTTTTATTTTTGGAATTTATTTGTAAAGATTATAGTTAAAAGTTTGCGAAGTTCTGAAATAAAAATGAAAAAATTTTTTAACTAAATTAAAAAAAAAATTTAAACTAGCTCACATTTAAGAAGAATTTTTTTTCTTTTTAATTCATCTTTTATATAAAAGATTTTAAATTTTTAAATAATCTGAAGATTTTAATTTATGTTATTTATGAAGTGTTTTTATATGTTTTTGCTATTTTGTATTTTTGTTACTTTTTTTAGCGACTCAAAGTTTTATAAAGGTTCCAGAATCGCAAAAAGCCTTATACAGTCATAATGTTTTTTTTGAATGTGTTTCTGAAGGTCAACCTAAACCTCTTGTATCATGGTACTATAAATTAAATGGCAAGACTAATGAAATCAAAAATAGTTATAAATATTTTATTTCTGATCAAAATAGTTTGACAGTTCGCAATCTAACTTATGACGACAAAGGAGAATATATCTGTGTCTCTAAAAGTCCAAGATTGATTAGAAATGTTTCGGCTGAACTTGATGTTTATGGTACATTTATAAGTCATTTAAAATTTACAAAAATAGAAATCCTCATTAATAATTTTTTATTTTTAAATTATTGTTTAAAGTTTTTAATAATTTTTTGCAGTTACTCAAGAATTTTTAGTCAAACCAACTGATGCTAATATTTTGTATGGTTCTGATCATATACTTGATTGCAATGTAACTGGTGTACCTATGCCACATCACTTGTGGGTTTTTAATAGTATGTTTGATATTAATCAAGGAACAATAATTAGCAATGAAAATAACCAAGTTTTTCCAAATGGCAGTTTAGTTATTAAAAATGTAACTAGAAAAGATTCAGGAAATTATTATTGTGTTGCTTATAGCCCTGGCATGTCAACAAATGTTTCTTCAAAAGTAAATGTTATAGGTATGTACTTTTTAAGATTATTTTTTACACACACATGTGTATATATATAAAATTTAAATCCAATTTTTTCATAAAAAGAATTTAAAAAAAATGTTTTTTGGCTATAATTAAAGTCCTTCATATCTAGATATTAGATGCCCAAACTTAAATCCTTAGTTGATGAATGTTCTAAAACTCCTAGATGGCTATTTAATATGATGTCATCATCGACATTTCATGCCAGGCTAAGTATGCAAAGATGTGTATTTACACTGGTGCACATATGTATATATACATTTTAAAATATAAGTTATACATCAATATATCAGATTTTTTTTTGAGCATAAAACTTTATAATTAAAAAAGTATTTTAAGTTTTTTTTTTTTTTTTAAATTTTTAATGATATTATTTTTTTAGTATTTATAAATAAAAACCGTTAAATATATTATGTTTACCATAGACCTTTATGTTTAGCCATATATGCTGGGCATATATGGCTAAAAATATTTTATCAATAGATTTAATTAAATTTAAGTGGATAAAAAATGTGTTGGAAATATTATGTATCAAACCATTTTTTAAGTTTTCATTGTGCAATTGTAAACTTTAATGTTATTTTTAGTGACACAAAAGTTTACTTATGTACCAACTTCTCAAATATCATTGCATGGACATTCTGTTTTATTTGATTGTCAATCAGAAGGTATACCTCCACCTTTAACATCTTGGTATTTTCACAGTCTAAATTCTAATAAACCTGAGCAAATTGTTTTGAACGATCATTATAATGTTTTGCAAAATAATAGTCTTCTTGTACTGAATGCACAAGATGCAGACGAAGGAAACTTTATATGTGTATCAACTAGTCCAGGATTAATTACTAATGTTTCTGCTGAACTATATATTTACAGTAAGTTGAGTTAAATTTAATAGTCAAATAAATTACTAGTTTTTTTTTATTTTAGTTTTATTTTATTTTTTTAAAGTTCATAAAAAACTTATTTTTAATTAGGTGTTCCCAAAATAACACTTTCTGCGGTTAAGTCAGATATATTGGTTGGTCAGTCTATTGAGATTATTTGTAATGCTATTGGTGATCCAACGCCTATTATTCAGTGGTATAAGCTGTTTGGTAATACTGAAGAAATTCCTATCAGTAATAAAGAAAGATTAATCTTTTTAAAATCAAAAAAAGAAGATGCTGGAACATATATATGTGAAGCAAAGAATGTTGTTGGAATTGATAGAGGAATTTTTGAACTTCAAATTCAAGGTTTGTTTATTTTTTTATGATTTTTTTTTCTCTTCATAAAACTGAGTTTATTTGGAAAATAATAGAACATTTTTCCTAAACAAATGAAAATAAGTTGTTTTTTATATTATTATTATTCATTAACCATTCCATAACCAAATATTAATTAACCATTAACCAACCAGTTTTTTGACACTAGTTTTTCCATTAACCATTAACCAACCAGTTTTTTTTATCAATTTATAGCAAATTCATTACTGTTTTCACAATCATATTATTATTGAGACAAAAGAACCTTACTTAAAAGATTAAGGGACATTTTAGGTTTTCAAGACATTTCATATATTAGTTTTATATAACTAAATTGTATTATAAACTATATTTTTTTGAACAAAAAAAACAAACAAACAATTCCAGCAGAGTTGTATTTATGAATTAGTTATATGAAACTGGCAAGGGCAATAGCGCGGAGACATCTAAAAAGAGTTTATAAAATTTTTGGAAGTTCCCTCATAGTATAACATGTATGTTTTATATTTTTATTAGCTGCATGCTCTCTTGACATGATTGAAAATGAAAATTACATCATAGAAAAACATGTTTTTGTTGAAAATGAAGTTGCTTTTATCAAATGTAAAGATGGTTTTAAAATAAATGGGAGCAGTCACTTATCTTGTTTAGAATCTGGTTCTTGGAATGAAACAATTCCATTGTGTGATGGTAGATAATTATTATTATTATGTAACTAATGTACAATAATGTACTAAGTATAAATAATGAATTGATTTTAAGAGTTATTGTATATTTGTTTTTTTAGATATTAATGAATGTGAGGGGGAAAAATTATATAATGATGATAATTCTATTAATAAAAATGCTATTTGTGATGTAAATGCTCAATGTGTTAACAACTTTGGTTCATATCAATGTCAATGCAATGAAGGTCTTTTTATGGTTAATTTGAAATGTGAGCATGAAAAAATTGTAACCAATGATAAAGTAATAACAACACCTGCACCTCAGAGTTTTTTTTGGTTGGATAACTTGGTACTTTTATTCTTTTATTTCTTTTAAATTGCAAATTTAAAAGTGTTTTTTTTTTCTACAAATTTAATGTGAATTCAAACATTTAGATTTATCTTTCTACAAATGTATTTATATAAAAGTAGTATAGAAAAATAAATAAAATAAAAATTTAAAATAATTTCAGATGGCCAAATACAAAAATTCTATTATCGATGAAGTAAGTTACCTGCAGGCACTTAGAAAAAATTTTGGAATTATATCTAAGTTACCCTATTACAATTGGAGACTTGATGCAGTGTCTCGCTTAATAGAGTCCTTACATTTAGCTGTTCAATTGAGCAACGAAGTTATATTTAATGAAAATCAAAAAGATAAATCTGTTAATTGTATTCAGGTATAAACTTATTAGAGTTTCTAAATTATTTTTTTAGTTTTTTACAGACTTCAGCTACAACTTTCTTTAGATAGCCAGGCTTTGCATTCTGCTTGGCTCTGAAAGTCTGGTATTTAAACATAATTTATAGAGTATTTTATTTTAGATATTTGCTGCAAGTGTCAGTTCCGTGCTGACTCTCGACCTTAAAACAGAATGGGCAGAAATAAACAAAGTATATATTTGGAATTTAAATGTTTACTATAAAAAAAACTATAAAATTTTACTACACCTTTAATATAAAATAAGGTGTATTTTTCATAGCCCTCTATATCTGAAATAACCTGGACTTAAATTTTCAAGTAATATTCTTATTTCAATTAAATAAAAAAACTCTTTTTAGCAAAAAAATGGAAGTATTCTTTTAATGAAATACACAGAAGAATATATTTTAAATAAAGTACGTCCAATTCAAAAGAATCAATTAACTGATTTATATGGTATTACATTTGAAAATTTAGGTAAGTAATAGCAAAATTTATTTTTAAATGATTTTTAAATAAGTTTGATGTTATCTCTGAGGTGGTTTCTAAGGTTTTATGTTTTATATACATCTTTTGTGAGAAAGTTTCTTAATATTTGTGCCATATGTTTAGCGAGCATTTGATTTTTTATTTATATATTTGTGTTTTGGAAGCTTTTGTGTTTTGCATGATTACAAAATGGCTTGTCTTTTTTTAACAGACATCAATATTCAACCTGTGACAACTTACTATAAAGACAAAGCTTTTAAACTTTCTATGATCAAAGATAGTGTTGGTGTTTATGTCAAAGTACCAAACACCAATTATCCAGTGATAGAAAGTAAGTTGTCATATTTTATAGATTATTGCATAAGTATGTTGAGATATTTTGAAAAATGCATAAAAAATAGTAATAAGGTTATTGAAAAATTATATTGGATTTCTTAAATTTGTTTTTATTTTTATGACAGGTTCTATAAGTGTAGCTATTATTTATAAGTACCTGGACAAGTTGTTACCAAAAGTTAAAGTTGAAAATGTTTTAAGGTAGAACTTGAGTTATTGTTTATAAAAATAATTTACTTGCATGATGGTTTGCACTGTGCTCTCCTGAGACTACCAGGGTAAATTTTGGTTTACTCTAAATTTTTTTGTTTATTTACTATTATTGGGTTAAATAAAGTATTTTAGAATAATTTTTAAAATCTAAACTAACTTTTAAACATAGAAATTTTAGATTTAATTAAAATTTCTAAAATAAATTGTGTCATTTTATGATTACATCATCTATTCAAATTGGTACAAAATGTTGCAATACAGATAAAAATAATTATTATTACGGTTAAAAGCGATTATATAAAATTTATATTTTTTGTCAAGATGGCCAACGAAAAATGTCTAATTTGTGCATGTTGCTTTGTTTCCTTTGGAAAAGGATCATATAAACGTATTAAAGTAACTCCCGCAGTACAACTTCATATAGTACAACTTCATATTCAAAACTTATTTTAGAGAGAATATGATGTAGAAAAAAGAGTGTTGTCCAAAAAACATTTGTAATTCTTGCAAAACAAATTATATGCATTGAACAGGGGTGAAACATCAAAGTTATATGATTGGATTGAGAAAATATCTCAAATTAACAGACAAAAACTCAGCGGCCGTATTCTCATCTCTCCGTTAAGCTTAACGGAGCTTTTGTCTGAAATTTCATTACAATATTTCTAAGTAAAGAAATGATGAAAATTTATATAAATTCGTTAAAACAAAACTTATACCAAAATAAAACATTTATGTTTAAAAAATTATAATTTTAAATAAATTTTTTATGAATGTAATTTAAAAGAAATTTTTGACTAACACTCTGTTAAGTTTAACGGAGAGATGAGAATACGGCTACAGAAGATCATCTGATATTAGTGAAATATCTGAACAGATCATAACAAATAATCAAGATATTGTTGATAAAATTATTTAAAAGATATTTCCTTCTTGCATTTCTACAATAAATTTCCTTAAACAAATTTATAATATTGTATAACTCATATAATATTTTAGTTAATAAACTATTTCTTCAATTATTGTTTAAAAAAAAACAAAATTTAAATTTAGCTCAGAGTCTATGCTAGTCAATGCATAGTCTATGGTAGACTTATTAAATATTAGTGTGTTATTTTTATGTTTTACAAATATAGTAATATCAGAGTTTTTCCTACTTTAAATTTTGGTAAAAATTTAAGCAAAGGAATTTCTCACTTTTGGTGTAAGAGTAGCTGTGAAAAACCTAATTATGTTGGCTGAAAAATTTGGAAATGTATCCAGTGAGCAAGTTGCTTCTGGGATTCTCAAAATAAAAAAAATGAAAAGAGACAATATTAAATCTTTCTTTAAAAACCTTTGGAAACAACCTTCTTGTTGTTATTGGCACACATGATAATAAATGTAGCAGTGTATCCGTTAAAAACTTATCTCTATAAACTATATTGGAAATCTCTAATCTCTAAACCTGAATAAAAGAAAGACTAAGCTACTTTGTAAACATATGGGACAAAACTTAGGGAAGAAAATGTTAGAACCTAATATATCAACTCAGATAGAGGAGCTGCATAACATATTTTCAGATTTTTATGCTTTCAAAACTAAATCATTCATTTTAGGAGATAAAGAGGTAAGTCGCAGTTTGGTATTTGTAAAAGATACTTTTGATTTAATTCTTCGTATGAATAATGAAAGAGGTTTGAATCCTTATTGCACTATTACTAGGAATTCCATTGATGGTGGACAGCTTTTTCTTAAATGTGTTGTAAATATTTTTAATCCACTATGTAAACATACAACTTCAGAAAGTCTTGATGATTCCGGTGTAAAAAGATTATTGGTTTTGGCTTTAGTTGAAGATGTTTCAGATCATAATGGTAATCTTAGCACACTATTGAAACCACTAGCTCTGAGTGATGTCATATATGCAATAGCATTTGATCTAAAATGTGGTAACTTTTTATTTGGTTTAAGCAGTCACAGCGGCAAGTATGCATGTCTCTGGTGTGAAGGGAAAAGTACTCTTGAGAGCGAAAAAAAAAAGAAAGGTTCAATTGATATCAACTACAACAAGTTCATTAAAGATGGATGAAAAAAAAATCACATGATGGAATTTAAAAACTGTATTTCTCCTAGAATTGTGTATCTTGATGAACCTCTAGAAACTTTAGTAGACCATCTCATTCCTCCACCAGAGTTACACATTCTTATTGGTATTACTTCTATGTTTGTAAATATATTATATACACTGTAGCCTGATTTTGATTCGTGGCTAAAGTCGAACTATATAATCTTATAACTTATAATCTTACCACCGAACTGGTTTGGATAGTAATAATTCACAGAGACTTTTAGATAAATTAGATAATTTAGAAGTTCCTTCTAAGTGCAGCCTCTATATTACCAAATATGATATTTCTCCAATCTGTAGTTAGCTGTCTTAGAAAGTTTTCAATTATTCAAACAAAAGGTTTTAGCATCTTTATTGGAGAATCTATTGCTGAATCAGTTTTAGATTTTAAAAAAGCTTTCGAAAATCTGCAGCTTCATCTTCTGGAAAAGTTTAACTACCAATTAAGTATTAGCTGGAAAGTTCATATTTTAGTATGTCATCTTGTTCCTTTTCTTTAGCATAGTCAGTTTGGGCTTGGTGTATATGCAGGCAGGAGACAGCGCTCAGCGCTTGTTCTAGAGGTGTAATACCCTATTAGTTTAAAAAAAAATCCCTGCCCTCCCTAATTACCCCCTCCATATGTTATTTTAGGTAAAAACTATTTTTACAAAAAAAATATGTTTAAAAGTTAGTTTAGATTTTAAAAATTGTTTTAAAACACTTACCTAAACCCAATATTAATAATTAAACAAAAAAGTTAGAGTAAACCAAAATTTACCCTGGCAGTCTCTGGAGAGCACAGTGTTTGGTTCTGTTGTAATTGAGTTTTTTTTGTTTGTTTATTTTAGTCCTATGATTGGTTCTCAAGTTTTCTCATTTTCTTTTTCTCACTTATCTAAAGCATTAGTAGAACCACTTGAAATCAGATTTAAACTAAATCAGGTACACAAATTTTTGTTCTGTTTATTTTTTTTTTTAAAAGTAAACTTTTTAAAATTCTTTATATTTTTAAATTATTGATTCATTATATTGTGTTTGTAGCGTTTAAATATCAACTATTTTTGTCTGATCTTAGGTAGTTGGTAATGGAATACAATGTTCATATTGGGACTTTCAAAGGTTTGTAAAATTTTTGCATCATTACTGATTAAAGTTGCCTTTTGAAATATGTTTTTATTAAGTTTCCTTATTTTTAGACCTTATAGTGGAGGATGGGCAAGTGACAATTGCAAAGCGTCTAATGCTTCTTCAAAATTAGAAATAATTTGTGAATGCTTACATCTTACGAATTTTGCAGTCATAGTACCACAAGCATTACCGGTAACTTTGTTTTGCTTTTTTGTTGCAGTTGTCTTGATTTTATTTTTATTAAATAGTTATTTAGAACTTTAAAATGAACTTTAAAATATAGTCTTTAATATATTATATAGTATTTTATAAATTAGGTATTTTATTACGATATGTATTTTGTAATATGTTTTTTATTAGTACTCTGAAAACAGAGTTGTAAATTTAAAATTCACTCTGACAGCTGCAATTGGTGTTTTGTGTTTACTTCTGTTAGCTTTTTTGATATGTGTTTCTCACATTTGTTGCTCAAGGTTGGTTTTTGTATTTATTTTTTTCAAAATAAAAGTTTTTTATAACATAGTATCATGTACTTTGGGACTGATGCTAACACTTATTACACATTAACACTTGTGTTGTCATAGTTACAGCAGTAGGTTAAATGACTGGGAAGTCATTTTATTTACTGTTGTAGACTTAAATTTGCAAACCAGTGTTAATCAAATATTTTTTTAAATCTAGTTTCCACACTTGTATGGTTTGAATAGGTTTCTATTATGCTATTTTTTAATTTAAAGCGTGTACACGAAATAAATGTGAAAGAATAAGCATGTCATTTTTTTTCAGTGGTTGTATTAAAATCTTTTTAATTGTTTTGTATTTTGTTTGCAACATGTTGTGGTTTCAAAAAAGTATGTTAGTTTTTGGATTTAACTTGAAATTAGTTTTAAAAATGACAAAAGAAGAAGGCGTAAGAGAAAAAATCATGCACAAATATTTACAAAATCCTAATAGTAGCTACAATTCGATAGCAAAATCGTTGCAAATACATCCATACACTGTTAATTGTGTTATTCATCATTTTTCTCAAAAAAAATCAATCAAATGCAAATTTGGTGGTGGAAGAAAGGAAGGTTTTAAACATATAAAACTAGTTAGAAAACTGGTTAACTGTTTTAAAAATAACCCTAGCCTTTCACTAAGGGAATGCGCAAAAATATATGGATTTTCTCATAGTTTTGTTGCAAAAGTTAGAAACAAACATGGTTTTCATTCTTTCAAAGCACAAAGTGCCCAACCGTTCTGAAACTCAACAAAAAAGTGCAAGAACCCGCAGAAGAAAGTTGTATGACAATTTTATTTCTAAAAATTTCTGCATCATTGAAGACGATGAAACTTATATCAAGTAGGTTCATCAACAAATTCCTGGTGCTATTTATTATATTGCCAAATGTAGAGGAAAAGCAGATAAGAAATTTAAATACACAAAACATGACAAGTTAACTAAAAAAGCTTTGATTTGGCAAGCTATTGTGGTAAAAAATCAGCACCTTTTATTTCTCAGTCAACACTTTCTGGTCAAATATATGTTAAAGAATGTTTACAAAAACGATTTTACTTCTCATTAAATCACACAATAACAGACCTGTGTTCTGGCCTGATTTAGCTTCAATTCATTATTGTAAACTAGCTATGGAATGGTATAAAAAGAATAATGTTTAATTTGTGCCTAAAACAGAAAATCCCAAACTGCCCAGAATTGAGAGTTATTGAAAAGTACTGGGCTATTATTAAAAGAAAAATGAAAAAAACAAAAAAGCTTTGCAGAAACATTAAAGATATTAAAATATCATTTAAAAAAGTATCAAATATGTTTGATTTTTATTCTGTATGCAAGCTTATGGGTACCACTAAAGCAAAAGCTTGAAATTTTATTAGATTCCCACAGGAATAATTAATTTTTTTTTAATGTTTGATTTATATTATTGTATTAAAATTATTATGCGGTTCAAAATAAAAGTTGAGGAGTACTTTTTTTTAGTTGTTTTTCTACTTTCACATTTATTTCGTGTACAAGCTTTAAATATGATATGAAGGTTTTTACTAATGTATTTTTATTGTGTTACTATCACTAGAAAAATTTACAACCTCCTTTAATTCTTACCCACAATCCTTCAATTCTTATATGCAATCAAATAAGTTGCTTTTATTATGGCTCATAAACCCTATCTTCCCCAATACAGAACCATTTTTTTAATTAAAGAATTTAACATAAAAACCAAATTGAATTTGATTGATTTTGTGAAACTTTAATAGTTATTTATGACTATATCCATGGCAACCTTAAACCCTTTGTGTACTTTACTGCACTTGCCTCCTTGTGTCAGTCAATGTTTTTTTTTTTATTAATTCTTAGTCTTTAAAATTTGGGTTTTTAATTAAAAAAAAAAACTGTTTTTTTTTGCCTACATTATACTTTCTTTGTATATACATACTTTGTAACATTGTTTTAATAAAATATATTACATTAAATAAATTATAAATTGAAGTAAATTTTTTTTTTTGAATAAATTATTTAAAATATTTATCATTTGCCATTAGTATTTTTTTTTTATATTTTTGTAGTTACTGGAAGTCTTCACGACAAACTATCATTTGTAATTTAAACTTGGTTTTAATACTCAGTATTGTCGCATTCTCTGGAGGCATTATAATGTCATATCTTCAGCTTGTTCCCCAAGCACTAAATTCTGTGAGTTATTCAAGTTGTAGTAAATTAAATTACAAATATTCATTAAAATTTTGAAAAGTTTACTATTAAAATTAAATGGTATATGTCATGCTTTAATATAAATATAAACAAGTATAAAATCATACAAATCCCAAATCTTAAACTTCTAAGGTTAGATAATATTATTAAGATTTTGACAAGTTGTGCTAATTAATGACTACTAAAACTGCAACCATAGAATATTAAAAGTAATGTAAAAATTATTTACTGTATTTCTTTCAAGAGTTAGAAGGTTAGCACTAAAATAATTGCACAGTGAAGCTTTTTAAAAGCCACTAATAATTTGCTATAATGACACGAAGCGATTTTTACAACTTGTTATTGAATTTCCTTAAAATATTAATTAGTCTTCGTTTTTTTTAGTTTTAGTTAAAAGAATAGTTACAAGTGTAGATATTCTTTCAATTAAAAGTTTTCTGAAATAACCTGGACTTAAGTTAAAAGTTTTAACTGAAAAAATACCTACACTTTTAATGTCAAAGTTATTTGCTTATGCAGTATTTCAGTTTTATCATTTATATTTATGAATAGTAAATTTACTGATAAATAATTTATTATAATTTTTAAAATATTGATATTGAAGTAATTACCTTCACAAATTTTGTGTGACCACTTTACATTTAAAGATTTTTAATTTTTTTGAATAGTATTTTTGTTTCTCCCTTCTGGGTACAATGCAAATTATGGGAGTTGGTTTCTTTGGATGGATTTTTGCAGAATCCATTCAGCTCTACTTTTCCACAAGAATTGCAATTGATAAAGGAGGAAGACATCTTATTTTATTTTATTTTTGTGGATGGGGTAAGGATTTATATATATTTTTTCATTGCGTTAGTTAATGTAACATCTTATCATAACATAAAATTACCAGTATTTTTTAATAATTTTGGTAAAATTTAAATTTCATCCCAGAAAATCTTTCCAAAAAAAATTAGGTATGTTTTGTTTATTACAAATTATTCAAGTTATTTTTGGTAATTACTATTTTTGTGGCTAATCATTACTTAAATAAATTGTTTAAAATAATATTTCAAATTAACGACATGATACGATACTAAAAAGAAATGCAAATTAAAAAAATTAAATTAATAAAATTAAAAAATTGTTTAGGAAAAATTTTTTAATTTTAATTTATTTAAAAAAATTACCTGTATAGCATTAGTAAATAAGGTTTTGTATTTTGTAAAACTTTGTACCCCCCCCCCTTCCCCCTAAACATAACTTTAAGGGGGGGGGGTACAAAATTTTACAAAATACAAAACGATTTTAAATATATTAATGTCTATAATTTTCTGAGCTTCTTTGAGTTAATCAATTAGTACTTTTCAGTCTGTTTAATGTATAATATATGATACATAATAATACATTATAATATATTATACATGCAAAAGTATTATTTTATAAATGAAGTTTTCTTGCAACCTACTATGTTAGCATGGCCAAGTAGATTCTACTTCAGGCGAGTAAACCAAGGGTTCTAGGAATTCGCACATAGACTGTTAGCCAGCCGTAACAGTCCGTTAACAGGCTGTAACTACTCCGTTAACAAAGTATACACATCAACTAAGTAAGATTTAGGCGTAGTTGATTTTACAATCAACATGTAGATTCATCAACTGAGGGTTTTGGTTCGGTCAGATACTCTTTTAATTGAAAGAAAGTCTTTTCTAGATTTGAAACATAAAAAAAATAAGTTGTCACAAAATGGCAAACCCCACCCCCCACCCACCTACCTACCTAAAGCGTGGCGTAATTTATGGACAACCCCAATCTATATATATATATATATATATATATATGTATATATATATATAAATATATATATATATATATATATATATATATATATATATATATATATATATATATATATATATATATATATATATATATATATATATATATATGCAGAGTTGTTGTACTTTCTTTTTAAAAAGTTTTCCATGCAAATGGAAAAGTTGCTGTTAAAAACTTGTAACAGCAACTTTTCCATTTAAAACAGTGGATTTTTGAAAGTACTTTTTAACAAGTCACTAATAAAATTGCTTTGTTATAGTTTCTTTAGCACTTAAAAGTAAATATGAATAAATTGTAGTTTCTGTTTTTCATTGAACTTGAAAAAAGTTTTTCTTTTTATTAGGTATACCAATTGTGCTTCTTACAATAAGTGTAGTTTTAGTTTACTTTAACAAGTTTAATCTGCAATTACGGTAACTTTTTAAAATTAAGCTATCCTGTATAGATTTTTTTTTTACTTTTTGTATCAACACTTTTTTTCAAACTTTATAAATTTCAGGTGTACTCTGCATAGATTTTCTTTCGAATTGATTGGCATAGCAGTTGGAATGCCTTCTTTAATTCTTATATTGGTACATTTAAAATAATGAATCAATTGTGATTAAATATTTTTAAAATATACTAGTTTGAGTTTTTATTTTTAGTACAATTCAATAAAATAAAATTAAAAAAAAAGCATTCGACTTACTTTAAGCCCACAGTGGTTAATAACCTTTTTCTAAAATAATTATTTAAATAATATTTTAGGCTACCTTAGTGATGCATTTAGTGATTTATGTTTCAATTCGTCGAAATAAAGAACTTCTAAACCCTTTTGTTGTCATTCATACCAGGTTTGTCAATGTTTCAAAAAGCTGATACTAGATTTAAATAGTTCCTTAATTTAAAATCATGATTTTTAATTTATTCCCAAATTTTATTAACTTAAATTGTATAACAGGCGTGCACTCCACTTTTCAAAAGTTCTTCTACTCATTCATGTTTTGCTGTTGGGAGGTGTGACAATGTTTTTGCATTTTAATTCAAATACATTATACCATCATATTTTTGGTATCATTGCTATTATAGAGGTATTTTTTTGCTTTGATTTTTAAATTAAATAAAAGCAAAGACATTAATTGAAAAGCTTTTTGAAAATATTTTGAAATGGTATTTTATAAAATTATTTGAATTTTTAACTAAATGATCTAATTTGTAAATTTTTAGGGTATTTATCTAGTAATCTATCATGGATTTTTTGATAGAAAGGTGATTGTTGTAAATTGAAGTGTTAATATTGTTTTTATTTCAAAATGTTTATTCCGTATTTTGTATAATTTTCAGATTGTTTCATTTTAAAACTTTCATTATTAGAAAGCTGGTATTAAAAGCCCCAAACTAAGAACAAGCCATTCTGCAAAAGATACCGTAGTAGTATGTTCGCAATTAGATAATTTTTTTTATAATTTTTTTTTAAATTTTTTTTTGCATTCACTTTTTTTTGTAATTTTTTAGACTACTGTATCTGGTAACCATGGAAGTACTTTAGAAACATTAGCTTCCTCTCCATTGGAACAACGGAAAAGTCTTTTAAAACCTTTGTCAAAAAATCTGCCTTCTAGTGATTCTGCACAAGGGCTTTCACATGCCACTCGCACAATTGAAAGCTCTTCTGAGCAGCTTGAGTGGGATAATTCTTTTGCAGACATGTATGGGGTACAAAGGTGAATTGGTGTTTGAACTATGCATTTTCTTTTATTTTTGCTGTTGCTATGCAATTTCTTTAATTTTTGCCGTCGCCATGCAGTTTTTTTTCATTTAAATATTTCATAGCTTATTTAAATATTGCACAATCATGAGTGCCAACAAGTTGATTATTATGTGCATCTTGTTTAAATAGGTTTTTTATTGGTACATAATTAACCTAGTTGTTAAAATAAGGTAAAATACTCTAAATATTTTTCCTTTTTAAGGTCCCTTATAATATACTATTAATGTTTGCTTTATAATATTTCTAAATGTTACTTTTTTATAAAACATTTGATATTTAATTTAATATTTCTAGTCTGTGTTTTTAAAGTTATATAAAAATTTGTTTTTTAATTTAGTGTAGGACAAAGTAATGAAATGAAACCTTTACTCAACACACAAGTATCCCATGATATACCAGAAATTATTTATGAAGAAAATTTGGCTCGTTTGTCTCATTCCACCTTTGATTCTAATATTAAGTACGAATCATTTAATAGAAATGCCAATTCTCTACCCCGGCGAAAACATAGAAATCTTGAAATTGATGAGTATTCAAATGACGGTAGTTACAAAAATAAAAAGCCATTACAGCATATAAACAGTAGAGCTAGTAGCATTGTTTCCATTGAGAAAGTAAGTTGTAACCTACAAACTAATAAAATTATAAGTCCAAGCAACCTAAACATTACAGTATAATGAGCTTTGGGTTGTTTTCCCAACCCCTATAGGGGTTTAAAGATTTTTAATAAGATTTTTTAATTAATAACTGTTTTTAATACTTTTTTTATCTTGCTGATTGATAACTGATATATTCTATCCTGAGAAAAGTACCAAAAGAATTTTTAATATTTGCTTTAGATATTAATGAATGATCTTTAATTAGAAGACTATTTTCTTTATGTTTTAAAATTTCATATTTTATAAATTAACTTTAGTCGAATAGAATATAGTCCAAATAAAGTATTGTTTCTAAATTTAATTACTAGGTTTGAGGTAACTTGCAATTACTTCATAAACCTAAGCTATTTTAACTAAAACAAGTTTGGAAGTATTAGTAGAAGTTTGAAAGTATTAGTGAAGCTTAATTTTTATAGATAACTAAATAACTTTTATTAATCAGCGATATATTCTGTTGAAGCTTCAATTGGAAAAACTGATAAATATTTTTATAATTAAACGCACGCATTTAAAAGTACTAGGTTAACTATATAATGTCAAACTATGCAGAAGTAGCCTCCTTATAATTTTAAAAGATTTAGTTGAATACTGGAAAAGCTAGGGTTTTTCTGACAAGATTTAGGTTCTTTTGGACAGAAATTTAGTGTTGTTTATTTGTTATTGAATACCAGATGTTATAGCAAAACATTAATTAAAGAAAAGCATTTTGAAAAAGATTTAACGACTTGATGTTCAAATGCCAATCGCTGGTTTTTTGTCCTGCTGTAGCATCCTTGGTACTTGTAGTTTATATAAATAGACTTAAAATATTTGACGCGAGATACATTTTTCAAATTAGTAAAGCAAACTAATGAAATAATTGGCAAAAAATGCATTCTTAAGTATTTTGAATAATCTCCCATATTTACCTATATTTGTAAAAAAAGTTTGGTTTGATGTAAAAGTTTTTTGCGTTTGCAGGAGTTTTAAGTGATTTTGTGCAATAGTGGGTATAGAAATTTTTAAAGTAGTGGGTACAGCACAGAAAATTTTATAAGAAATCTTGAAGTTACAAGTTATATAATAATATTTATATATTTGTATGTGTAAATTAATCGGTTTATAATTAAAATATTTGTCGTGCTTTAGCATTCAAGTGGAGCTGCTAACCAAGTTATTCCTGTTTACTTTCCTGTTGCACCCCCGCACTACGAAATGACAATGAAAAATGACGAGGAAAGTAGCGATGCATTTCCTGATAGCACTGATAATTCTTGTCGTGATAGTCCTGATGCTTCCTGTCGTGAAAGCTTTGTGATAGACTCTAATCGAATGTCGACTATTTCTTCAGAACTTACAAATATTCTTTTTGAACTCCAAGCGTTCAACACTAAACCAAACAATGTAAAATCTTCAGTAAGTTTAAGGGACACAATTGATACAAATCTTGATAAGTCATCTACCTTTCGACCTCAAGGACAAAAGACTAAAACTATGATTGAAAAAGATCAGAATATTACAAAACAACTTCAAACTGACAATAACCGTATTCGAGGAGTGAGAGGTAGGACTCGTGCTGAGGCTGACCCATCAGACGGTTATCACGCTATTTCTGATAACTATGGTAGCCTTTAGTTAATTATTTTAGACTATTAGATCTCAGTTTTTTTACTACAGATATTATTGAGTCCTAAAATATTTTCAGACAAAAAAAGTATACTACCGTACATTTTTATTTTTTTTATTTGACTTTAATATATTTCTTATATTTTCAAATAGTTTATTTTTAAAAATTTATCGTCACAAAAAAATCTGTCTAAAGTATTTTTTATATAAGCTAAACTCGTAGGGTTGCTAAATAAAAAAATTGATGAAAAGCATTTGTTTTCAATACGTGTTCTAAACTGCTCAAGAGAAGAATTTTTCATTTTGTGCGCAATTGCTTTTTTTAACTCTGAAACTTTTTTTATTTCGTTGCTTTCTATTAAATCGTGTAAATAAAGAGTTTTATAACTTTAGTAATATAGAGCTTATTTAAAACGCTGCTTTTAAATTTATTTGATTTTCTGTTGTATTGAATTATTCAAAAATCCTTGCATGCATACCAAGAATTTCATATTGCATAATTTCTTAAAATAATAAAATTTGGTTTGGTAAGTTTTACAACTAACAAAACTTGGTATTTAAGATTATTTCATTTTATGCGACTTGTTATTTAGTGCGGCCATGACTTATAAATAATCACAAAACAGGTTTTCCTTTATTTAAATTTTCATTAGATAAAGTATTACTTATTATAGTATCCGTGGCGCAGTGGTTAGAGCGCTTGCTTTAGATGCAAGTGATCCAGGGTTTAAAGCGAGCTTTTGGTATACTTTGTGTCATTGGTAAAGAAGTAGGCGTGAACATCCAAGTTTAATGCTTTCCCGCCGTGCTCTGTGACCGAGACCATTTGATTCTTATGGGACACCTAAAACAAAATTTTTAAAAAAAATTACTTATGATATATATATTTATTTATATCTTTGTTTTAAATTATTAATTAAGCGTATTCGTTTTAAAATGGATTGAATTGAGTTCCTTTTTTTTTTTTTAATTTGCTGTAGACGATTGCGCATAAGTTACTGCTATAGGCATAATATTTTATTCTGCCTTAAAAAACAGTAAAAGGTATGAACTTAGTATTTATTTTATAATTTTAATATTAGGCAAATTTTTTCGGCTGGATTATAAAAGAACCAAGCGTTTAAAAGTTATTACAATGTAAAGTTTACCAACTCCTCAATACAAGTGAGGCGGGGGGGGGGGGGGATGGAGATTTTGCATTTTAAATTCTCGAAGTATTGTTCAGCGAGTTCAAGAAATTATAATTGATAGTTTAAATAATGCTAAAATAAGTGGGGGAAAAAATTTCCACGCATTTTGGCGGGTGATGTCTAATTTTCAGGGTATTTTTGTTCCCAAGCTTTAATTAAAGTAATTTTTGACAGAAAATTATTAAATGACTTAAATATAAACATGCAAAAGTTAGGAGTTTAGAAGTTGCTCAGCTCAAATACGAAAATATTTTGAATCCGTCCTTTTCAAATATATATAAACTTTTTGAAAATTACAATTTCTAAAAAGTTTAACGTGGTTGTCAAGATTTTACCTAAATCAGAATATTAAAAAGTTATTAACATTTTTGGACGGACCCATAGATTTTCAATAGTTTTGTGGAAGGTTTTGAAACGTTTAGGTCTATAAATCAGTATTTAGAGTAATTCATAGAAATTCTGAGGCTTACACAGAGTGCACATATGTTGTGAACATATACTGAAAATTTGAAAATAATACTCTTTCGAGTATCAAGTTGTCGCGTTTTCAAGAAACGTTCGAAATGCGAAGCTGAGAAAAACACAAAAGAAAATTTAAAAAGTAAAAATCTCAACATATAAGTCTTTAAACCCTAATAATTTCCTGTAGGATAAGAGCCAATGGGTTCTTTTTCATTTAAAGTGTGACTGTAGCTCTTCTAATTTGCCCTGATAGATTTTCTTCGCTTTTTTACATTGTCATTAACTTTTTTGGCCAAGCGTTTTACACGTGAAATATCCAGTTTCTTTGCAATTTGGTGCAAAATAGTTCCTGTCAATCCAAAATTTTCTAAGCTGTCAAGGATTCCATTTCTGCCGTTGTTAAAATGTATTACAGCTTAATACGTACCTATTTCTATTATTTCTATTCCAACAAATATAGATTTTGGTACACAAGACCATATGATTGCATTCAAAGCCAAAAAAGTTGATTTCCTTCTGGACAAAACAAGTGCAAATCGACAAAATGTTGACCAAGCTGTATTTCGCCATCAATATTTCGTGGCGAATCCTTTGTTGTCGATCACAGCCTTGCATCTTCGAGGCATAGATTCGATCAGGTGATCAATGAAACTTGGAATCGCTGCCCAGGCCTTTTGGATTTGTTCAAACAGTTGATCCTTATTACAAACACCTTCACGATTAATTCTGCGGTTGACGATCTCCCACAGGTTCTCGATAGGATTGAGATCCGGAGATTGAGGCGGCCAATCCATCACCGATAGGTGGTTGTCTTGAAACTACTGCTTGACTACTTTTGCAGTGTGTTTCGGATCGTTTTCTTGCTGAAAAACCCATTTTATTGGCATATTCCATTCAGCATTAGGTAACATAACATCTTTCAGGATATTTTTTTACATGAAACGGTCCGTTATTCCATCGTTTCGATGTATTGGACCTAGACCGTTAGCAGAAAAACACCCCCAGACCATTACATTGCCTCCACCATGCTTCACGGTCTTATGGCAGTAACGTAAATCGAGGCGTTTTCCGGCCGGTCGACGTACACGGCAAATGCCATCGCTCCCAATGATGTTGAACTTCGATTCATCACTGAACAGGACAGTTCGCCATTTCTGCACATTCCAGTCAATATGAGATGTAGCAAACAGAAGTCTTTTCTTCTGGTTTTTTAGTGAAATCAGCGGTTTCTTTGCAGGGCGTCGAGAAAACAATCCGACTTCAACAGCACGTCGTCTGAATGTTCGGTCCGATACAGGCAGCTCTAATTGCTTTTGTATCTCGACTAATAATATCCAGGGATCCTTCTTGACGGATCTGACGATCATAGAATCCTCTCTAGAAGTGGTGGAACGCGGTCTTCCACCTTTGTTATTTGCTGCCAACTTCTCCGTATAACGATATTTGGAACATAGTCTTGATATGGTCCATTTTTTCACGCGATATTTATCACAAATACTTTTTAGTGACATTTCACTTACGTAATCGTCAATAATTTTCTTTCTTAGTTCCAATCCAATACTGTCGGGAGCTATTTTTGCACTTGAAGTCATAAAAATAATAAAAATAAATAATCACGCTTCTCAAGGCTTACCGTGTTACATTTACCTTGTGATGATACAATAATGCTCTGTGGAACACAATGTCTTGGTTGGATGTGGACTGTATTGATGTAATGAAACACTTGTTGTATTTCACTTCTTGTATTGATGTTCTTCGATAAAACACTTTGATAAAACTCACTTTGATAAACTGTCTTGATAATATTGACTGATTGACTTCCATATACTGACTGAATTTCATGTCGATTTACATGTCTCTTATATAGTAAAATGAACCTGTGTGAACTGTAATAGAATATCGTATCCGCCTAGAATATCGTATCCCCCATAAGAAAATTGAAAACACAGATGCGATTTAAAATTATCGTGTTTAGAAGTGCACCTAAGCCGTCCGAAATAACAAACAAATGAGTTTTTTGGAAAATTTTATTGATTTATAGCAGTGGAAAATATAATTTTTGACATATGACAAATCTAATACATTTCCTAGTTAAATTAGAAAGAGTTAAATAATATTGAAAAAATTAAATATCATATATCATATCATATGACATGATTGACCATATGACTTATGGTCAATGATGTTCAAATAAAACTTACCATGGGGGATATGATATTCTAAGCAACAAATTCATTTGATATACAAGGTTATACAAACACGTATGTTACTAGTAGTATTATAAGTATCAATATGAAACAAATATTTATAGATAAAGATAAAATAGATCTATTAAATAGTTTTTTAGGGTTTGCTTTTTACTGCTTTTATAGTAATACTTTATAGTATAATATATTAGTTTATGCAATAAAATTTATACAATACATATTAGCATTTTAATTCTAATACTTATTTTGAAAATGAAAATGCTACTCTCTCTCTCTCTCTCTCTCTCTCTCTCTCTCTCTCTCTCTCTCTCTCTCTCTCTCTCTCTCTCTCTCTCTCTCTCTCTCTCTCTCTCTCTCTCTATATATATATATATATATATATATATATATATATATATATATATATATATATATATATATATATATATGTATATATATATATATGTATACATATATATATATATATATATATATATATATATATATATATATATATATATATATATATATATATATATATATGTATATATATATATATATATATATATATATGTATATATATATATATATATATATATATATATATATATATATATATATATATATATAATATATATATGATATAATATATATATAATATATGAATTAAAACGAAATAAATAAATAGACTTATACTTTAATAATATATATACATATATATATGCTTTAATTATATATATATAATATAAGTCTATTTATTTATTTCGTTTTAATTCATATATTCGAATATATGAAATAATATTAATTTTTAATTAAGTTTACATATATACAATGGAGAAAATATTGGTAAATTGTGTGTTGTGTAAAAAATCTACTGATAATGATAGATATCATTTTGGATGTTATAAATTATGGGAAAATGATCTGCTCAAAATTTGCAATACATGTGCAGGTATACAATTTTTTATGTCATTTTTAATTTGTCTTTAATTTGATTATATATAAATCAAATTTAATAGATATATTCCTTTATTTAATAGACTCAATAAGTGGTATTTCTTATCAAGAAAAAGTTGTTATAGTTGAAAAAGGTATCATTGTCACACTATATTTGTACTATCTATTATGTATGTATATAAATATGGGTGTGTCTGTTTGTGTGTCTATATATATGCATAATAATATATGTGTATGTTATTTAGCTTTTCAAAAGTTCACAAAGCAATCAATTTGTAAAATTTTATCATCAGCATTGCTTAAGTCAATTTTTGTGGGTCAAGTATGTGTAATTTATGTCACCGTTACTGTTAAAAGTTGCTTATTTCTTTCGGATTTAATTAAGAAAATTTAATAATAAAAATAGCTTCAAACAAGTATTAAAACATAATGTCAAAATTTGGAAAAATAAAAAAAAATAGCCATTTTTTTAATTTAAAATTTTTTAGTAATTAAGTAATGTTATTTTAGACTTTTTAAAAATGAAGTTTTATTTATTGCTTTATAGCTATACAGTTATAGACATATTATATATAGTTCTGGTATGAAATCAAAACGTAAGTTTTATTTTAAATTTACCAATATTATGTTAACATTATTGTTTTTCTTTTGTAAACTTTATCAAGTATTTGTATTTTACTTTTCGCAGATAATTTAAGGTTATATTTTGTAATAGACATAAGAAAACATAATTACAAGATTCAACTTAATTTTAAAATAAAAGGGAACCTTATGGACCAAGATTTGATGTACTTATTGACAAATCAACAAAAAGATGACTTATTGTTGACTTTAGGCAAATTCTCAAATAATCTCAAGGTAACTGTTATATATAAGCAAATAAGAAATTGATTATCTATGTTTAAAGTTGTTTAAGTTGTTTAATATTATTTTAAAATAAAGAAAAGTTTAAAATTTTGTTTTTTCATTTAGGATAGTGATTTTACATTTAAAGTCTTGGTCCCTGAAGCAATATTATATCTGTTTGCTGAATTGGAAGGAATCTCAAGAAATAAAGTATTGTTCATTAAATTGCAACATTCTGCATAAAAATTAATCAAACCTTGTAATATGCTATGATAAAATCTTGTAATTAAGCATTATGATTGTTTGATTTTTGAGGCAGTAAAGTAAAATAAAAATTCAATAAAACAAAACTCTTTTGTTTTTAGTGTAAAGAATTGAAACCAAAAAAATATTAAAATACATAAGAAGAAAAAAAAAAGAAGAAAAAAAATTAAAAATATAAAAAATCTGTAAACAAATACTGTAAACTATAATATATATATATATCAGGAATTAAGGAGATGCATTTTAGTTTGTCGTTTAAACGATGAAATGCTTTTTTAATGCTCTTTAATATTTTTATTTTGGAAATGATTCCATATTGATAGACCACGGTTTGTAATTAGAAAACTTGACTGCTGTGATTTAATTTTCCCTAAGTGATAGTCGTACCTGGTATTTGAACGCAGATTATATTTTTCAGAAAATGATATCAAGAAATTATCTGAAAAAATGCTTGGTAGAAGATTGTTTTTTTACTTATACATAAAAATTAATATCTGTAATGTGTTAAGTTTCTCAATATCTAAAACCATCATACTTTTCATCACAAGTTTACTAACCTATTTAAATAATTAATTGCTTTGCATACATGGTTTTGCAGACTTTGCAATTTTAGAAATTTGGTTTTATGGGTGATGGCCCATACAATATTTGCGTATAAAAGCTGACAATGTACAAGACTAAAGTAAAGCATATTACGTGATTTACTATCGAGAAAAGGTCTTGACTTATACAAAACACCTAGTTTTATTAATAAACAGTTTAGGCAGCTTTAACGGAAGATTAGTTGATTGTTTTTTTTTTATGAAAAAGAGTAAAGCTAGTTTTTTCACAATTTAGGGATAATTTATTTGCTATGAACCAGAGGTTGAAATTTTTGAGTTCAATATTCATAGTTTCAAACAAAGTATTTGCATCAAGATGATTAAAAAATAAATTTGTATTGTCAGCATACATAACTGTAGATATTTTTTGGGAAGCTTTATGCATACCGTTAATATATATTAAAAACAATAATGGATCTAGGATTGAACCCTGAGGAACTCCACACGTAATATCAAGGGCTTCTGACTTTTCTAGTAGTACAAATTGCTTTCTGTTAGACAAGTAGCTTTGAATCCACTTAAATTTTGAGTCTATTATGCCGTAATATTTTAGCTTGGAAAGTAAAATGCTGTGATCAACTGTATCAAAGACCAATAAAAACAGGAAAGATCAATAAAAACTACTAATACCAGTTCATCACTATCAAACGATTTATATATTTTGTCAGTAAAATTAAGGATAGGATGTTCAGTAGAGGAATTGCTTTGAAATTCAAACTGATTTTTGTATGATAAATTGTTTAATGTAAAGTACTTATTAACTCTATTATAAATTACTCTCTCATATAGTTTTGAAAAAACTGGGAGTAGAGAAATAGGTCGGTAGTTAGAAACATTATTGCTTTATTAAATTTAAGTTTAGTTATCTTTTCATTATTTATACTAGTGTTGGGTTCCCAAATAATTATTAAATGTTTTATTTGGTTGCACAATGTTAGAAGCAAGAGAGGGGCATACATAAACAAAATATTTGTTAAATTCTTGACATATTTGTTTCACTTGTTAAAATTTTTTTATCGGAAATTAATTTTTGTTGTAAGCAAGTATGCTTCTTTTTTTCTCTTCCTGTTAGTTGGTTTATCACAGCCCAAGTCCTTTTTATGTCGAATTTATGCTTATCAAGATATTTTTGTTTCTTTTATATTAGGTTGAAAAAACCTTTTATAATTTTTGTAGATTTTTTCATCATCTTTATTTTTTGATTTCAAAAGTTTTACGTAAAGTTTTTATTTTCTTATTGATGCTTTAATTAAAGTTATTGTCATCCATGGATTCTTATATCCTTTGTTTTTTATTTCTGTAGTTATTTTTGAGCATATATTATCAAAGATATTTTGAAATGTGCTTAAAAAATTATCAAACGCAATATTCGGATCTGTTGATAAATAAACGTTATCCTATCGTTCTATTGGCAGTTTTTTTTTTTAATTATTCAGGTTTTTTATAGAAAGATTTCTGTAAGTCACAAAGATTTTTTTATTGTCAATATTAGATTGTGCTTCGCGTGCTATATGGAAAACCGGAAAATGAAAAAGTCTGAAATAAAAAGGCCTGATTCAAATTTAGTATTTAGGAAACTGTTTGTTAAAATATTATTAATCATAAAAGATGATTGGTTCGTAATGTGTGTGGGCTTAAATATGATAGGTATTATATTAAATTAAAATTGTAAATTGAAAAAGTTTTTTATGTTTGCAAACTTTTCATAACATAATGCGTCCATATTTGTATCTCCGGCGAAGAAAACGTGCTTATTTTGTCTACTCATTTGAGACATAAAATTTCTTAAGATATTATTGAAGTTAACTTGTTTACCACATGGCGGTTGATACAACGAGGAGATTAGAAACGATTTACCAGAAGTATTTAACACGTCAATGCCCAAAGTTTCAATATGTATATTTGTTTTTGAAAATGTGTTGTTTTTTTAAATCTAAATTTATCAAGAATATATACTGCAACGCCACCTCCCTTGCTGATTACATGTGGTTGGCTTATCATCTTATACGAATCTAAATTGTATAGGGAATTTTAGGACATGGGCGAATTTGCATCTTCCCAAGTTTCTCATATACATATTACTGTCATACTTGGATCCGAATTTGATAGATGTTTGATGTTTGTGGTTCTCTCTCATATTTATATCAATGTAAAAAAAACTTGTTGTTGCTAATTCATGAACTTATTATTTAGTAATGATGATTGTAGATAAAAAAATATTTGGGTAGATTTCGGTCCCCCCTTTTTTGGGCAATTAAGGTTAAGTTCAAGAAGCCCTGTTGTGGGGCTACTTGAACCCATAGTGTAAAAAGCCCTCTCCTTTTGAGGTATCCGGCAAATCTTTCGGATAGCTGATGATGTCTTCTAATAAAGGCTTTTACCTATTCAACACCTGGGAGATTTTCATTGAAACATTGAAGATCACTCCCTAATCGATCTAGATAGGATTTCACAATAATTCGAAGATCAAATGACATCAGTGGGTAGCCAAAAGTTGAAACTTATTCAAGTGATCACAAAATGACAGTTCTTCTTCATGCGTGAAGACAGCCGGATGCCTTGTATGTTTCTTTGTGATAGTAAGGCGTTGTCTTCAAAGAGCTCTCTTAATGCTGGAACAGCTGATTCTAAGTTGTTCTTCAGCAAATTGTTGACTCATAGCTTCAAGTTCAATATTATTACAGGCTTGCTCTAAGTTTTGATTGGTATAGTCTTAGTAAGCTCTAGATCTCAATTTTCTTTTATATCTGCAAACCATTTTGGTAGAACCAGTTATGATAGCGCGAAGTATACGCAAAAAGGTGTATAACAATAGCTTTAACCAACCACCAACATTATTTAGGTATAGATTTTATAACCTAACAAATATTAATAGCATGGTTAAAATAACAGATATATCAACTCCCTTTTAAATATACACTTGGGGTTTAATGTTAATGGAAAACAAATTTAATCATTTTCAAACATAAACTGCTACAATGGCATTTGGGTTCAACTTTGAACTTCAAACATAAATACAATTTTTTTTATCAAAATAATAAAAATTAAAGGCAATTATAATTGCTACATTTTGTAGCAACTGATACTTCTTTTAAGAAATGTTGTTAAATAATTTTTATCTTTTTTGGTTATGTCTGGACAGACAAAAGTTTTAGACTAAATTTTTACCATTATTGTAGTTTCCTTTAAAAAAATATTTTTTTGATCACTTCTTGCAAAAAAATTCAACTTTTTTTTTTTTTTATGTTACTTGATTTGAGTAAATGTATAATTAACTTATCTACTAACATACCAAATAACTCTATAAAAAATAAACAATTAAATAAACCTTTATTTTTCATTTTTCATTTCTCTTACCACTAATCGATTATATATGACTTTCGCGTATTTTCCGTTACCACGATGTATTTTTGCTTGGACAAAAAGCTCTTTACGAGTTCGCATTGTTTCGTTCCTATAGTCTTCGTTTATAAATATATTTTTTCCCTTGAGTTTACGAGCGTTAGAGCGTTTTCCTTGTCCTGCCAGTTTAATATTTTGCAGACAATTGTTCTAGGCTTACCATTAAATTTACTGACACGATGTGCTCTTTCTATAACAACTGGATCCACAATTTCAAGGTCTTCTTTAATTAGTAGGCTTACTTTTTTTTTAAAACATCATTAAAAGTTTTGTTATTTGCTTCTTTGATTCCGATAATTCATAGATTGTTACGTCGGTTTCCATCCTCAAGATTGAGTGTTTTCATTTTATTTTCATTTGAATCGTTGCTTAATTTTCTGTGGAATAATTTATTACCCACAATAGTTTCTTTATTTTCTGCCATTTTACTATCAACCTTGCTCACTTTTGTCTCCATTTGATCACCAACATAAGGAAGCCCACGTTTTATTTCTTTAATGTCTTTGGCTAAGTTATAAAACTTTTTCAAGAACACTGAGCAAACTTTCCTTAAAACATTTGAAAATTGTATCTCCTTGTAATGACATGAGCTCTCTAAGCATTCCCATCGTAATTACTTTATCGTTATCCATTTTTTATGATTTTTAATATCGGATTATATGTTTACAGATATACAACATATATATATATATATATATATATATATATATATATATATATATATATATATATATATATATATATATATATATATATATATATATATATATATATATATATATATATAAATATTTTAATATGAATATATATAAAATTTATTTAATTTATTTTTTCACTTTTTTCACTTCTGCTCTGCTCAAAGTGCACAAAGTTCACATCATCAAAGTGCTCAAAGTTCACATCTGCTCTGCTCAAAGTGCGTAATTTAAAAAATAATAAAAATGCTTTTAAACATTTTGAACGGTAACTAAGAGCGTTGCCAGATAAATTTCAAAAAATAGGTAGCTTAAAAAGTTATCAAAACTGACTAAAAAGGCATGAAGGTAGTTTAACTTTTTTAGGAATGAAAATAGTGGTTTACAGGATGCTGTTTAATTAAAAAAATAATATTTCAAAAAAATCATTTTTTGATCATTTTTTTATGGCTATTTTATATAAAGGGATTTCCTTATCTGTCAAAGAATATTGATAAACGCTTCGTAATTTATAAAATAGATTTAATGTTATTTGTTATAATTAGGGTGTTATCAGGGCCATCCCTACAAGGGTAAGGCAACCTGGGCCAGCTACAACCTGAGGCAATGGTCTGGGGAAAGCTAACAGGCGCCGCGGCCTGAGGGCCGTGATGTATATAATTTATTTTTTTCCAACGGTCTTCGTTGACATATTAACTTTTTTTTCCAATCCTTAAAGTCTGCATGCATAACTATGCAGTTCATCCATTGGCCTAACCCCTTTTGTCAGACGAGACGTTATACCACTATTAGCAACTGTCGCTGGAATTGTCTGCAATAAGTGTAGTGCTTTTCACAGATTAATAAAAAGGTCTTTTCTGTTGGTATTTTTAATTATATTGAGTGCTTCTAATAGTGATTTTTCACACCATTTTTCAGAAACAGTAGTTATCAAACTGACGCGTGGAAGTTCATTGAACAGCTCTTCCCTTTTTATATCTGAAATGCTTTTAACAGTCAGGTGTTCTTGTAACATTTTACAATCCTCTTCAAGTTTTTGCTTTGATGGTAGTTTTTCTAAGTAAAATAGGAATCCCCATTTTTACTCGTATTCGGAGAACTTGTCCATCCTGTCTTTTAATGATGATTCAATTGTGTCAATTAGAAGCAAGAAAAAGTCATTTTTGAAAGATTCTTCTGGACTAGAATTGTATTTGTCTTCTTTTTAACAAATAAATAATCTTTCCTTCTTTCTCTGCCACTTTTACTCAAGCAGTGGTTTGATGCCAAGTTCCTTAGCTATTTTCCTTGCTTTAGAATTTGAGTAACTTGATCCTCTTTTTTAGAAAGGTATTAAGAAACTTAATACAACTTCTCAGCAGCTCAAAAGCCAAACAAATGTTTGACAACTTTCCTTGAACAATTTTTCTTACTAAATTTATTTCAAACAAAAAATTATGCCAGACAATTAGGTTTAAAATGAGAAATCTTCCATATGCATCTGCAATAATTTAGCTACGTTCGATTTAACTAAATTAAAATGTGGCAACCACAGGGTGTAAATGAGGGTTGTGAATATTCTGCTAAAATTTGAGCCTGAACACCTTTTTGTTTTGCAGTCATATTAGACCCGTTTTCATAGCCTTGACTTTACCAGTTGTTTAGGGCTAGCCTAAAAGACTTTAATTCTCCAATTAGAAGGTTAGAAAGAGCTTCATCAGTTGACTCTTCAGACACTGAGTTTACTGCCTCATTTTTAATGTTGACACTTTCAAGCATTTGAAAGTGTCAACAGTTTTATTGCTTAATATTTCAATCGTTAAAACGTCAATGTTTTAACGATTGAAATATTAAGCAATAAAACTAAAAATATTGTAATTAACTGTTGTTATCGCCCACCTACTGGCGAAATTAATACATTTAGTTCATTTTTACATGACGATATTGTAAATAAAATCAACCACGAAAAGAAATTACTTTACATATTAGGTGATCTGAATTTAAATTGCTTTGAGTATCACGTCAAAAAAGACATTAATGGGTTTTATAATGGCCTATTTGAAAATGGAGCAGTTCCTCTAATAAACAAACCAACAAGAATTACTCAAACAACAACTTCCTTAATTGATAACATTATAACCAATGATATTTTTAATAATTCGCTTAAAAAAGGCATTATTAAAAGTGACATATCTGATCATTTTCCTATTTTCTTTTTAATAGATATTTATGCGAAAATTTTATGTAATGAAAAAAAATCATTTAAAAAACGACTTTTTCATAATAAAAACCTAGAATCTTTTAAATATCAACTTTCTTTAGTTAATTGGGACATTATTAACTTTTCTGAAGACATTAATTTAATATACAAATCTTACAACTAATAAACGAAATTACGGGTAACACTAAAAAAACATCGCAATCTTTGCCCTCAGTTATTAAAGTAGATGATAATTTTATTCTTGATCAAAAAACAATTGCTTCCAAATTTAATAAATATTTTGTATCTGTAGGACAAAACCTAGCCGAAATAATTCCAAACCCTAAAAAATCATTTAAGGCAACATATGACCCTCTTAACTCGAATCTAAATTTTTTTGATTTGTCTTTTGAAGAGTTTGAAAGTGCTTATAAATTGTTAAAGTCAAATAAAGCAGTTGGTCCAGATGATATCAATGGGAACGTTATTATAAACTGTTTTGACGTTTTAAAAGACATACTTTTTCAAATTTTTAAATGCTCTATTAATCAGGGAGTTTTTCCTGATGATTTAAAAATAGCAAAAATTATTCCTATATTTAAAGAAGGAGAAAAAACTAATGTTAAACATTATCGTCCAATTTCTATCCTCTCTGTTTTTTCTAAAATTTTAGAAAGAATTTTGTACAACAGAATATACAATCACCTTTTATCAAACAAATTATTATATAACATGCAATATGGATTTAAAAAAAATAATTCAACAGAGCATGCAATTATTCAGCTTACAAGAAGTATATCAGACTCATTTAATAATTCTAAATTCACATTGGGAGTATTTATTGATTTAGCGAAAGCGTTTGATACCATTAATCATAAAATTCTTGCTAAAAAATTAAAATGTTGTGGTATAACAGGCAATGTTTTAAAATTGTTAAAAAGTTATTTAACTTATCGCAAACAATTTGTTTACGCCGATGAAACATTATCATCAAATTTGTTAAATATTACATGTGGAGTTCCTCAAGGATCCATATTAGGACCTCTTCTTTTCCTTATTTATATTAATGATTTATTCAAAGCCTCGGATTTAATAACAATTATGTTTGCTGATGACACCAATTTATTCATGTCACACAAAAGCATTCCTACTTTATTTAGTTGCTTGAACATCGAGTTAATCAAAATATCTGACTGGTTTAAGACTAACAAATTATCTCTTAACATTGATAAAACTAAATGGGTTCTTTTCCATCCTCTTATCAAAAAACATAAACTGCCAATTAACATGCCTCATCTTGTTATTGACAATATACAAATTAAACAAGTAACAGTAACCAACTTTCTAGGTGTTTGTATAGATGAAAATCTTACATGGAAAAGTCACATTAAAAACTTATCAAGTAAAATTTCAAAAAGTATAGGAATATTGTACAAAGCAAGAAATGTTTTAAATAAACGTACTTTAGTACAATTATATCACTCATTTATTCATTGTCACATAAACTATGCAAACATTGCTTGGGGTAGTGCAAAGAAAATTAAACTTAAACCTCTTTATTGTCAGCAGAAGCATGTAGCACGTCTCATATATTTTAAAGACCGTTATACTCATGCCAAGCCTCTATTATTTGAAATGAAAGTTTTTAATATATATGAGCTTAACATTTTTAATATTCTTTGTTTTATGTTTAAATGTAAAACCAATTCATCCCCTATTTCTTTCCATAATTTGTATTCATCGAAAGATAAAAATAAATACATTTTGCGGAATGATAATTTTATAAAGCAGTCCATTTTTCAAACAAATCTTTTTAAATTTTGTATTGATTATCGCGGACCATTCTTATGGAATAAAATAGTTTTACAAAATTTTACTAAGGACTTTATTCATCAAAGTAACTACTTTTCTTTTAAACGAAAGCTTAAAAAACTCATTTTTACAATTGAAGATGTAGCAATTTACTTTTGATATTTTTTTTTTTTTTTTTTTTAGTGATCTTCCTTTTTACCCCCTATTTAACTATTGATTTATAAAAATTATATATGCATCATTAACAATTGTAATATATAATAATGTATCTTGTATTTGTAACGGAATATTTTAAGTTTCTTACTTCGTTAACTTATTTCTTATCTTGTAAATATTTTATAAATTTTAACACGATCATTTCTTAGCGGTACTCGACGACAAGACCGTATGGTCTTCTACGAGTTCCCGCGTTCTTTTATTATTTAATAACGATTATTATATATATATGTTTTTATTATTATATATTTGTATTTTAAATATTGTAACGAAATGCTTATTTATAATGTAATAAAAAGAACAAAAATAAATAAATAAATAAATAAAAAAAAGAAAAAAAAGAAGTGTAAGCAGGAATTGAAAGAAAGCCATAAGATCTTGTCGTTAAAACCTCTGCTTCAGCATGGGGCTCACGTTAGATCTCACTTCTGCTACAACATGGGGCTCACAGTGGCTGGTAAACTTCAACTTTTATTCAATCAATCATTATCGCAATAATTTAGATCTTCCTATATTTATGAACGGTAATGTACTCGATGAGTTATCTACCCTTAATCTTCTAGGACTAACTCTTAGTTCCAATCTTTTTTTGAAACCATATATCAAATTCATTACAAAGCTACCTGCTAAGGTTGCATCTCTTTATCGTGCTTGACACTTTCTTACTTCGGATTCTGTTCTTTATCTCAATAAATCTCAAATCCGTTCTTTATTGAAATACTGTTGCCATATATGGGGTGGATCTTCCAATGATGCCCTTTCTCTTTTAGACGAGGTGCGGAAATGCATTGTAAACATAGTTGGACCTGCTTTTGCAGCCAACCTCCAACCATTATTGCATCGTCATAATTCTTTTTTTCTTTTCTAAAAATACTATAAAGGACATTGCTCTAAAGAGCTAGCGTCTCTTGTACTATCTACTAAAATTCATTCTTGTATTACTTGTCATTCAGTTAAGTCTCATCCTTTTTATGTGGCTATTCCTAAGTGCTCCAAAACTTTTATTTGTCTAGTTTTTTTTCTCGAACATCATTTCTTTGGAATTTGCTTCCTTCATCTTGTTTTCCTGATTCTTATAATTTACAATCTTTTAAGTTGTCTGTCAATTGTTATCTTGCTCTTAGTAACTTTCAACTCTAAAAGTGGTTGCTTGCAGCCTTGTTGGAAGCAAAGATTTAAAAAAAAAAAAACTTTCTAAAGTATAAACAAGCAAAATAAAGACAAGTATAATATATTAAAAAATAAAGTGCTAAAATCCATGCTGTATAACAATTTTCATAATATTAGAAGTATCTGAGTATATTATCAAGTGAAAGAATACATTTTTTAAGGTTGAGCTTGAAAAGGTTAAAGGAATTTCGTAGATCAAATTTTGCAAAACAATATTATTCAATAGGTGGGGTCCATAATAAGCAATGCAAAATTAATTAAATTTTGTGTAAAAAACGGTTCATTTAAAAAGTTATGTTTCTCATACCGTTTTTGTTGTTACGTTTCAGTTTAAAAGTATAATCAAAAACGACAGGGGGGGGGGGGTAGATTTTTTTCTCCATAAATATGTAAAACATAAAACTTTAAATATATTAAGTTGAAATAAACTTCATAATCTTATTTCAGCAAAAAAGTCTTTTATGTGTGAATTGATCAGCATAGTTAATTATGCGGATCGCATGTTTCAAAAGACAATAAAAAAAGTTTTAACTTTTTGCAGTATTTATCTAAGCAGTGTTGGCATAATTTATGTAACTGTGGATAAAAGGGTTATAAAGTTGGCTTAAACAATTTTTATTAAGATAGTTTCGAGCTTCATATAGAATTTCAATGTTTTTTAAAATTTTAATAGTTACGTAATCAATGTGTTGATTCCAGAAGATGTTTTCATTAAGATTAGGAATTTTGTAACGAAACCACTTTTTATTTCAATTTCTTTAATATAAACTTGTGGCAAGTTTGTTGATCGATTTTTTGCATACAAATGAAATAAAACCCACTTTTTTTTATTAATGTTAAAAAGTAGTTTAGTACATTTAAGCCAGTTAGATTTATGATTTAAAACTTCATTCATAGTAGTAAAGAGCTCATATATATATTACTGCTTGAGAGGAATAGATTTGTATCGTACATGATGCTAATTAGATCAGAAGCTTTATTCAGGTCATTTATATTAGATCATTTATATCAAGAAAAGAAGGGTTCCGAGGACCTTGAGGAACACTGCAAACAATTTCTAAACAATTTTTTTGATAACCGTTGTTACTTATCACAAATTATTTTCTTTTTGTCAACTTCTTAACCATTTTAAAGCAATACCTTTAATTTCATAATATTTAAGTTTTTGAAGTAAAACGTAATGATCTACTGTGTCGAAAGCTTTTGATAGGTCAATGAAAATGCCTAACATATACTGCGATTTTTCAAAAGATTTCGAGATTTCATGCACAAACTGGATTATGGCATGTTGCGTTTTTTTTGAAACCAAGTTGTTTGTTGTATAGTAAATTATTTTTGTTAAGATGTTTGTATATTCTGTTACCAATTATTTTTTCTAACATTTTTAAAATATTGCAAGAACAGAGAAAGGACGATAGTCGGTAATATTTGATTTGTCACTTTTAAAGATTGGAGTAATTTTAGCAAATTTTAATTGCTCTAGAAATATTCCTTGATTAATAGCTTTAAAAAAATTTAAAATTAATGTCCCAGTGGGCACAGGATCTAAAAAAAGACGTCTTTTGAACCTTCAAAAGACGTCCAAAACGTTCAAAAGACATTCAAAAGACCTCTAAAACGTTTTAAAAATGTATTTTTTTTACTCTTGGGTTATATAAACCTATGGTATCAATTTTAATCATCTGCGGCAGAAATCTAAGCATGGTTATTGTTTTCAATAATTTCTTTTATAATTTGCCACGTGGGTTGCAAGTTGTTTTTAAATTTATTGATTAGTTCTGAGTAGTTATTTCTTTTTTGATATCCTTTAATTTGAACTATTTGATTTCCTTAACTTATAACAATCCTTCAATCGAGTATATATATATATGTATTTATCCATATGGTAGATTAGAAGGTGGTGTAAGTATTGAAGTATTGGTAGCAGCACAAAAAGCTTACATACGCGACTAATACTGGGGGAGGGGCGCTACAACTACGTTTGCCCCAGGCGCGGCTAATCCTAGGGACGGCCCTGAGTATTAGTCTCTTATTTCTCAAAGGAGATTTTTTGTCGTTGGTTATCTAATTCATTTAATGAAGCATTTTTCTTTATCAGAATATATAAGACAGAAAATTTAAGATTTAATAAAAAAAATATGGAAATTTTCTTTTTTTGATATAACCATGAATTATAACTTTATTTGTAACACATTGGCCATAAGATTTGTTTTAAGAAATGTTATGATAAAAAAAAGTACATTTTTTAAATAGTAATAAATGGTCTGCTATGTTGATTGCGTAATCGCACATTCTTCACATTTCAATAAATTATAATTTAGATCAGTTGAATTTAAAAAAATCAACAATCTAAATTAGAATTTTTTGAATATAAACTACAATTTTTTGTTGTTGTTTTTAAGGTGCTTTCAAAGCACTCACGGCAAGGAGTTGTAGTAGACTAAAGGGAGACGAAGTAAAATACGTCATTTTTTTAAGGAACCGTCTTAGTGGTAGCATAATTTTCTATTAAACACCGCGTAATTATCATAACTAATCACATAACCAATTAACCAGTTAACCAATTAACCAGTTAACCAATTAACCAATTAACCAGTTAACCAATTAACCAATTAACCAATTAACCAATTAACCAGTTAACCAATCACATTCCACGTTTAACAAAAGTTATTCAATGGTATTGTTTCAAAACGTCATAAACAATTAATGCATTGCAAATAAAAGATGGAAGTTTAAAAAATTCGTAAACAATATTTAGAGTTAGTTTGTTGTTATTTTTTTGTTATGCTTTTTGAACGACATATAATAAATTTCTAGATTAGAATTTAATTAATAAATGTCTAGATGAGAACTGGTAGTATTTTTGTAGGATTTACAAAACAAAGCTTTGTATCTCTATATTTAGAATATAGCAATTTGCTTTTAGATCCAGCAAAAATACTCAAACACAAAATAAACGCCTGGAAGGATTTAATGAGTGCCTGGCCGAAAGAACATTCTTAAAGAATGTAATAAGCCTAGAGCTGAACAGGCAAGCAAAAAATAAGGTTTAAACAGGTAGTAAAGATTGTCTAAAACTTTGGTATTCATACCAATAATTGAGGTGTGCAAGAGACAATTGCTTCACCGTAATCGTGATTTTTTGTTGTAGTTAACTTCTGCTGTGATTTTAATGTGCGTCAATAATCAATTATTAGCTTTACTAATTATTGACAAAAGTCACACGTTGTACATTTTTATTATTATAACGTTTTGTATGACGATCATTAATTGTTGACAAGAGTCACTAGTTGCATTTTTAAATGCTATATATAGCGAACAATTTTTTGTAAAGCTACAGCGCTTGTGGATACTGGTTGCTCAAAATCAACAATCATCAAGAAGTTGCTGCCATCTGACTATAAAGTGATTTGTGTAGTGGATGTTGCAACAATGGACGGAATGATTCGATATGAAGAAATTGTTGCACCCAACGAACGGGTGTTTGGTGGATGCATTGGTGTCATGTGTGGATAAAGTAATAAACAAATACGATATGATTATGGGTATGGATCTAATAAAGTTGTGTGATGAACTGAAAATTGGCACTGGAAAATTAAAATTCTGTAATTTTTTGATTAAGTTGCCATCAACACCTTGTGTTGCGACAATTGAAATTGGAACAAGCAAAGCTAATTTTGATGGCAAAAAATGGATTGTAAGTTGGGAGTGTGAGAACGAACCTAAAATAAAAAACAGAACAAGCCAGTATAACGTATCTAACCAACATCGTGAGGCGTTTAACAACGAAATTAATGAATGGATCAAAGAAGGCATACTTATCAAATATGATGACAAAATTATGGAAAAGCTAAAGGGTTACTACCGTTGATGTGCGTCATTCGAGATAATAAAAAGAAGATAAGACCGTACTTGATTTTTGCGAAATTAACACCTATGTAAAAGTCTCTACAAGGGATGCGGATGTCATCAACAATGCAATGAGACCAAACTGTCATCTACAAAGATGAACAATATGCGCTCAATACTACAATATGTTCTCCAACAAAATTCTGCACTTGCAAAATCAACAAGAGGATACATTGATGACACCTTAGCTACCAATGGAAATGGAAGAAAGCTGGTGGCACATATGAAGAGATGGGGTCTTCACGCAAAAACACCCGAATATTTTGGTAAAAACCCAGTTCGTGCACTAGGATTGGAAGTCATAGTAAATCCATCTACAAAGGAAATATTTTGGAATAGAGGACGCGAGATTTCCATTATTAAAAATGTGCTCACCAAGAGGGAGATATTCTCACTGTGTGGTAATCTGGTTACTAATCTACCAGTTGCTTGATGGTTGAGACTCGCATGCAGCTTTATAAAGAATCAAAGTAGGTTGGGATTAACCTATTACGATTAAGTACGTTAATGAAATGATGCAGGAAGTCGTGGATAAAGTTATCAAATGCAATCCAGCAAAAGGCGTATGGAATGTCAAACAAAATGCATTCTAAATGCAAAAAGATTTGTGATAATGCAAAGTGACAAAAAAATAGAAAATGCGACATGACTCCAACCAAATTCTGATGTAATGTATATCAACGTAGCTGTATTAGACGCATGTATTGAAGGTCTCAGTATGACATTGAAATGGATAATCCTGTAAAATGTGCTGGGCAATACAAAATGCTAATTCGATGAAGGCTTCAAATATTTGGAAAATTGGTCGAGGATTACGCCATAAATGTAGATGTTACATATTGGTATCAACAACAAAAACTCACGCGAGTGCCAACAAAATGGATAAAAAACAAAGTTGCAACGCAAGAATGTAATACCATTTATAAGCACAATAATCTGCAGATTAAAAAAGTTCATTCAATATCACATATGGGAGTTTCCAAGAGTATGGGGCTATGCTCCCGTTCTGGTATCCACGTTAACAGAAACACATTGAAACAAGTTGTCGCTGAATGTGATGAATGCAATTCAATTGATCCTAATATGATTTTGTGGGATAAAGGAAAGCTTGCTGTCAGCAAAGAGTGGGAAAGAGTAGCCTGCAATGTTACTCACGTTGATTTGTTCCTATATCTCACCTGTATTGACTGTGGCCCAAGCAGGTACACATTGTGGGCACCATTTGGCGACAAAAGTGCAACAATGGTTGTTCAATCGTTAGAAACAATATGGTCATTGCTTGAACCTCTTTCCGAAGTTCTCCTAGATAATTCTAGTCGTTTAGATCCCAGACTATGCAAGCTATGGCGTCGAAGTGGGAAATAAGACTTATTTATTGAGCTGTTGAGAAACCATCGGGAAACGGAATTGTTGAAAGAGTTCATTGGACGGTAAAAAGAACAAATGCGAGAGCAAAATGTGGTATACCTATGTCCGTATTCTTAATGAACAACGTTTCATCAAAACACGGCAAACCTTTTGAAATCTTTTGCCAACAATACAAACGCGTCCGAATTCCTAGAATTGATAAAGTCGAATCAATACAAAAGTCCCTGACAAAGTTTCAAGGATGGAAAGTTGGCAATAAAGTGTGGGTGAAGCCCAAGCATACGACGCCGTGTACGTAGCGATGGTTAAAAGGAAGTATACTGACACTGCAAAATGGTTTGACAGTTGAAGTTGGGGTCAACAGACATACGTTGCCACGACATTTTTCTCATCTGCAGCATCGTCGTGTAGACAAAAAAGAAAAAGATACAACAACTGATGACGATTACAACCTGACACCGGTTAAACCTCCCGAAACAAACTTAAAACACGACGTAATCGAAGATCCAAGTTCTTAAATAAATTCCCAAGATAATGATGAAACTGACAATAGTATGGACCGCGCTGATCAAAACTATTCAACAAATTGTGAGACAGATTTACAGCCAGTTCGGTTCACTCGCTATGGGAGAAGAGTGCTTTCTAACCGAAAGTATCATGATTATGTATGAGCTCTTGTTGAGCTAGGGGAGATGCTGTGATTTTAATGTGCTTCAATAATTTGTCAATAATTAGCTTTGCTAATTATTAACAAAAGTCACACGTTGCACATTTTTATTATTATAACGTTTTTTATAACGATCATTAATTGTTGACAAGAGTCACAAGTTGCATTTTTAATTGCTATATATAGCGAACAATTTTTTGTAAAAACGTCGAGATTGTTGATAAGTAATAAAAACAAAATAGCTTCTAAATGTGTTGAACAACAACTTCTTAATTGATCAAATAGTTGTTAAAAACCTATCCAATAAACTTCTAATAGATTATTCCACTTTGATTATAACTTTCAAAGCTTACAAATTACATTTCAAAATTTATCATTTTTTTACAAAAGCGCCATTGTGCCTTGCCGCTGGAATAACTATACAACAAAGACTATACTGGGTTTGAAATTATTTTCGGCTTGTTTCTCTCCAGCTATAATATCTCTTTGCTTACGGTCTTGTCATAGAGTACCGCGGAGGAGCATCTAACTAGGAAGTTCACGCCTTCTTCTTACCAATGTCTCTTATTGGGCGTTGAGCCTCGGACCTCTTAGTTCTGAGCCAGAACTCTTACCACTGCACCATGGCTGCACTAAATTTTAGTTTAGATTAGTTGATTTAAAAAAATCAACTAATCTAAATTAGAATTTATTGAAAAGTGAAAAATAGACGATTACGCAGCCCATTTATTACTTTTAAAACATTTACTTTTTTAATAATAATTTTACTGTAAAAAAAAACTATTTACATCTTATTGTAAAAATGAACTTTTTAGGTTTATTAGAAGAAGCTCAAAGAAGCCGTTAAGCTAACATCTTTTAAACAAAAGAAACACCGCCTAAAATTAAATTGTGCAATGACTTTTGCGATATTTTTCAGCATTATAATTTAAAAAAAAAAAATCATATACTAGAGTTGTAAATGAGTCATTTTCTCATTCCGTCAACTCCGTTACTGAAATTTTGTCCGACAGCTATAAAAACGCAATTCTTGTACAAGTAACATAAAAAACAGCACCGTGGGTTGTAATACTTATCGTTAATATAAACTAGCATTTTATCGAATATTTCCAACTAAAATTTAAAAATTTGTTTGCACAATTGTTAATCAAAAATGTCCACTCCGTAGATGTCCTGCATCTAGGACTATATTGTTATACTCAATAATTTTTTTTCTTTTGTATTAAGGCTAATCGGGGACATAATTCGGTACTTTAGATATGCTAATATATGGCATTTTAATACATGTATTAATTTACACCTTATCCTGTTGAAGCTCTTTTCAAAAACTTGCTGTCCCCACATTTTTTGCCCACTCAGTTATTACATTCTAAAATAGTCACAGGTTTGTAGTTTTTACTTATTTACTAATTAAAATAATGAAAAAAAGTCCAGTTCTATGGAATTTATTAACATTTAAAGTTATGTCGTGCTGCAAGCATTATTTATACAAAAATGAGAGCCTAATTACCTTATTTTAAAAATGATATTCTTATTCGAAGTCTACTCCGTTACGCTTTTTTATTCCGTAAAATTACAAATTTTTATATGGCGTGTTTTAGTACTCTTTAAATCTTTTAGACAATATAGCAATAAAAGATTTTAAAGATGTTTTCCAATGAGTAATAATGAGATTTTTGGTGTATTAACAATTACAGTTATTATACTATTTTTCCAAAAGAAATACGACATGAAAACTTCAAAGAAATCTCGTGCTGAAATTCAAAAAGCGTTTCGGGACGGACAATTAGAAAAAAATGCAGACATATTTCGTGAAAAAGAACGCAAACGTTGGCATATGCGGCGTGAGCAGAAGAAGGTTAAAGTGGTATCAGAATTATCAGAAAGAAAAAAACGAGTTGTTTGTCGTTGTTGGCGCGTCAAGAAAGCAAAATTTAGAGCTGCAAAAAGATTGAAACATTGTTATCAGAATCACCGGAAAGCGAGTTGAGTAGGAATAACGAACGCAAACAAAGGTAGAGCAAAGGTCGCTTACCGAAAAACAAAGGCTTATAGAAAAATACAAACATTAACCGACGAGTTGGAAACAGCCCAAAAATACAAAAAACGTTGGTTAAGGCTTAAAAGTTTCCTGCCTGGTTTACAAGCAAATTCACCTAGAACCACTGATAGATCACCTACTTCTTCTGTAGAAAACGGTTTTCTTACAAATAAAACAAGCAGGATGTCAAATTTATTTGCAAGTAATAAAACCCCAAACTCTTCTTTTTCATCAAAAAGTACAACTCCAAACAGCAAATGCCATCGTGGTAATACATCGTTTGATGCTGAAACACAGGATTTGATCAGAGAGTTTCTTACACGTGATGACAATTCTAGAATAACGACTGGAAAGAAACAGAATGTAACAAAAAATAAAGATAAAAAACAAAAGCGACTACTACTCGATTCATTAATAAACCTTTATGAAAAATTTAGCGCAGAATATACGAGAAACAACATTTCATATACAACGTTTACTCGTTATCGCCCATTTTTTGTCCCCAAACCGTCGGCTAAAGATAGAGATACATGTCTGTGCAAAAAACACGAGAACATACAATTACTTTGTGATAAACTTATTAACCTGCGTGTTTTAAAAGAAAAAAATATTGAAGAAGTAGTGAAACAAGTTTGTTGTAGTACTGATAGAAGAGAATGCATGTTCAGAGAATGTAACATTTGTTTTAAGTCTCGTGTTCAATTTCAAGCAAAAAGATTGCTAAAAGATGAAAGTATTATAGTTTGGTTTTAGAGGGAAAAAGAAAAACAGGAATACGAAAATATGGGAGAAAATATGTTTTTATAATAAGACACCAGTTCAGAATGTACTAACAATTAAAAGAAACAGTAAATGTGAACGAAGCTGTTATACATATAGATTTTTCTGAGAACTATGTGTGCAAGAATTTTGCTGCAATTCAATCTTCACATTTTGGAGCAAGTAACAAACGAGCTACATTGCATACAGGAGTAATTTATAAAATGGATGGACATCAGTCATTTACGACTATATCCGAATCTTTGAGGCACGATCCTCCTTCTATATGGGCACATCTGGAACCCGTGCTAATTGAACTCAAGATAGATAACCCACAAATTACAGATCTTCATTTTTTTTCTGATGGACCAACCACACAATATAGGAATAAGCAAAACTTCTTCTTATTCTCGATATTGATATATGAATTAAAATTTAATTTAGCCAGTTAGAATTTTTTGAAAATGGGCATGGCAAGGGAGCACCAGATGCGATAGGAGGATCTGTGAAACGTCAGGCAGATCAATTGCTTAATATTGGTTGTGACCTTCCAAATGCAGAAAGTTTATATAATTTTCTTAACAATGGACATTCATTAATAAAGTTTTACTATATTTAGGGATCCAAAATTACTTCTTTTGACTCACAATGATCCAAAACATTAAAGGCTATTACAGGCACTATGAAATTGCATCAGCTGCCCACAGACAGAAAATTTAATGCTTCGTATCGAGATTTAAGTTGCTTCTGTAAGAGGGCTACAGTTTGCACATGGAACAATTTAAAGCGATATATGTTTTCCAAAATCGCTAGCACGGTAAAAAAAAATTTGTGTATTTTATTATTTTGCTAATTTATTTGTTTCTATAATAATTAAATTTATTTTAAGTACTTCCGTGAATTTCTTTTTAATATTGCAGAATTTTAACAGTGATGAAAGTATTACTTCGACCAATGCAATGGATGTCAATGATTACCAATTTCAACATTTAAGCAACAATATCATTGATCTGGTTAATTTCGATGAAAATTTGAATATCTTGTTGATTGAAGCAAATGATGTTGTGAGCGACCACGACTTTCTTCACATTAATGATGGATGGTAATGATCCAGTAACGGAGCGGACAGTATTTGTACAATTTAAATCCGAAAAAGATTTTTGTCGAGTTAGTTTCTTTTTTTAAAGACGCTTTACCTTTTTTAAAAAGACAATGTACTGAATTTATTTGTGTACTAAGATTTTCCCTTTAATTTAAAATGTAACTTGCACTGTTTTGCTTTTAAATTATAAATAATTAGCAAATGTCGGTAACGGAGCAGACATTGTCACATAAATTAAATTTTTTATGTCATTAAATTTGACTAATATACTTAACATGTAGGCTGTAGTTATAGTACCCAGTATATTTCATTACAAAAATAGAATTTGTTACAAAAATAATAGTAATTCACAGATGTAGTTACATTTATGTTACGGTAACGGAGTGGAAAAAATTATTGGGCCTCATTACTAGATGATATCCTTTAAAAAGCAGATTTGTGCAAAACCAAATCTATTTTGTACATCCCTAATAATGAAACTTAACATACTTGTTAAAATTTTATAGATAGTCCAAACTTTATTTTCACTCAACATTAGTTGCGACAAAACCGTCTTATGAGAAATTGACTCAAATATCATCCCTTCTCAAAGCACGAGAAATTACAACAAATAATAATAATTAATCTTGCTTTGAAGACCAGAAACAAATGTTAATTCCATGGACTATGTATGCTGAGTAACCAGCATGAGAACCACTCTTCCCGTCGACTGACTAATCAAAATAAAAACTTCACGATTTCATTAACACAAATGGTTTGTTTCCTAGCACCTGTATAAAACATTAAAAAACTTCAAGCATAGCAGTTTCTTAATTAAAAATCAAATTCCTCTTTAGCGTTTTCTATTGTAGTCTCTAATTAATAATTTAACATATTACATATTTTTAGTGTCTATCATTATTAATATAAAATATATTTAATTAGAATAAAAATAATATAACAAAAATATATTAAGATAGCAAAAAGTAGTGTACAAAAAGTACAGAAAACAAAAACAAAATACTCTAATGAGAGAATTTAATTGTACTAAGTTCTTGTATTTATAATAGGAATATTAATATTAATAAGGCAAGTTATTTTAAAGTATTTGATTCAGCCAAACGTTACTGAATAATGAATAAATGTTACATCACCTTTACAAGTCTTACTTAAACCTTGGACTTAAAAGAGAATTAAAAGAAAAAAATAATAATAATAAATTATATATATGATAACACAGGTCAACAAAAAAAAATTTTTTTTCTGGTGCCGAGCAAACAATTTGTTTTTTGTATATGATTTCTCATTTTGATTTCAAATATGCAACTCATTTTTAGCATGACGTCAAGTTGTAAAGAAATTTGGGTTCAAATCTTTAGTAATTGGGGTAAAGTCCCGAATATTGTCGAAAAAAAAGTTATTCAAAAGTTTGAAAATTTAAATTAAGATAAAACTTTTTAAAGATATTTATATAATTAAATGTCTATATAACTAAATATAAATTAAGTTGAATTAAAATCATTAAAATTTTATGCAAAGTTTATAGATTAACAAAGGAAAAAAAAATTACAAAAGCGTATTGATTAGAAATGTTATCATATAACTAAAACATTTGTCTCTAGTGTAGGTAGTGTAAATAAATTTTAAAAAGTATTTTAAGTAACTCACTTTTTTTCTTTATTCTTATAAAAATCTTTTTACAACTTCACATAATTCAAATTATTTTAACCGCTTTAACCGTCTTAACCGTATAACCGCTTTTTCTCGTGTTTCAATTTAATTATATTATTAATAATCTTATCATTAAACTTTATAACATTTAAAAACTGACTTAAAAAGTACGTGATATTTATACATACTACATATATATTAACTTACTACGTGCTGTACGTAGTAGGTATATACCAACATACTACGTGCTGTATTTACATGCTGTGCAAACATACTACGTGCTATGCATAGCACATATTATTTAGTTGTATTTTTGCGTATGCACTGAAAAAATAAAGACAATATAAAAATTTATATATTAACTATTAAGTATATATATATATATGTATATATATATATATATATATATATATATATATATATATATATATATATATATATATATATATATATTATATTATATATAAATAATTTTAGAAATTATGAAATTTTTGCATTTTAAAAGTAGTGATGATAAATGATGATACAATTTTAACTAAATTTTTAAATAGATTTTATAACTATTTTAATATAATTCTAGAATAATTATAAATATTTGTATATTTAACGTATTTGTTGTATATTCAGTTGTATTTAACATTATTTGTAAATACATAAATACATACATACATACATATATACATACATACATACATACATACATACAGACATACATACATACATACATACATACATACATACATACATACATACATACATACATACATACATACATACATACATACATACATACATACATACATACATACATACATACATACATACATACATACATACATACATACATACATACATACATACATACATACATACATACATACATACATACATACATACATACATACATACATACATATATACATATATACATACATACATATATGCACGTGTACTTACTAACACGATCTTCATGCACTAAATAAAAGTTTCTTGTGACGTGAGAGACAAAGTTGTTAACAATGGATATGATTAAAATAGATATGATTTTTTTTTAGCAAAAGATAAGAGTACATAGAGTTATTGCATTTTCCCTCATAGTGTACTTTTTTTATAAAACAACAATAAAAAAGACCAGACATTTTATAAAATTTGTTACAAAACCATTCATTGGTTTGAATAATTTTCAATTAGCCTTTAAAAAAAAGCCATATGGTAAAATAGAAGTGATTTCCTTAAAATAGAAAAGCGTATTAACTATTTAAATGTTGTTTAAAAACATAATCAAGTCGTTTAATTTTTTTAATGGGATAAACCTTATAGCTATTTGCATATGATTTATGCTTACAAGAGTCGACATGGATTTAAAACCTTTAATGATTGGAAATCAAAATTTAAAACCACGAAAACATGTAACAATTGAAAGAAAAATTTCTGTTGAAATGACACGTGTAGGTTACAGTATTATAATTATTTTCATATATGTAATTTTTATTTTGTTTACACTTTTGTGTACTCTAAAGTAAATTATACTTTACTAAATGTCCTATTTTCCTACTTGACTTAAGAATCCTTGATCTATATCACTTGTTAGTTAAGATTAGATCACTTACTATATTTATTATATTACATATAGTAACATTATAATTATATATATATATATATATATATGTATATATGTTTGTTTATGTGTATATATATATATATATATATATATATATATATATATATATATAATATATATATATATATATATATATATTTAAATTACGGTGGAGATAAACAGATAATTTTCATCTAATTTAATTAGTTATTTCGCAATACTTTGTTTGACAAATAGACTTTTTTTTATTGATTTCTATTTAAATAACTTTATAAACAAGGAATTGTTATGTTAACAATGTTAACAATGCTTCAACTATAGTTCACAACGTCATAACTAAAGCACTATTTAGAATATCAAGTTATAGCTTTATTGGTTTTAACAAATCTGATATATTGTAAACAATATATTAGATTTGTTGAAATCAATAACTAAAACATTTTTGAGTGGCATCACTCAAAGATATACTGTAGCAATTATTAACTTTTTGGAGTTAATGCAGCATCTTTTCAGTGCATACGCAAAAATACAACTAAATTGTATGTTCTGTGAACAGCACGTAGTATGTTAGCACAACATGTAAATACAGCACGTAGTATGTTAGTATATACCTACTATGTACACATAATATGTTAATATATATGTAGTATGTAAAATATAGTATGTATAATACCTACTATGTGCTCGTAGTATGTTAATATATATGTAGTATGTATAAATATCACGTAGTTTTGAAATCAAACTTTATGGCTGAATGTCAAAACCCTCTTTTTTGGCGTAATTACACTCTGGTGCTGGCTATCCCTCAAGAGTTGCAGATATCAACTTAGGTTCACCACTCAATTTAATTAAATGCATTTTTTTGTAGCACATTAATTTAAAAACGTCTGTAGTTAAAGCATAAACTGTAATAACCACAATGCAACACGTTCAATCAAAAAGCATCTAATTTGTGAAAAATAATAAAAATAAAGTAAAAAAAAAAGTAATATAAGAAAAATAAGTAAAATAAGACTAAAATCTAAATAAAATTATTTTTTGTTTGTTGCGCAATACTAGGACCAGCTTCAAAGTAACATATACTATATGTTAATAATATTATTTATAAATAAAATAGGAGTAAAATTTTTTGTTCACCGTGGGCCCCGTTTAAGCTTTGTACAGTTCCTAGCCACTTTAGGAGTTGTTTTTTATCTTAGTTACAACACTGGGGGAAAAAAAATTGTAGTAAAACAAAAGCATTGTTTGTTGCGCAATTTTCCATTGCGTATTTTTAACTTAAATCTAAAAATTAAGTTGTGTACTTTTATTTATTTATGGCACTTTTTTTTTTATTTGTGTAATTTTATATATTTATTTACAGTAATAGTTGTTGAAAATATTTTTAAAAATGCACTAATATTGCTCGTAGTAAAAAAACCATATAATCTGATAAAAAAACTTGAAGTCTCAACAAAAATAAAATATGGAAATACAAAATATTTAAGTCTTTTAAAATTTTATTTTTATGTTTTCCACAACTTGAAGCCATGTGACATAGTTGAAAACTCTTAATACTGAGAGTTTTATCAACATAATAATTTTGGAAAGTTTGGAGTTTTAACTTTGGGAAAATGTTGACAAAAACATATCTAAAAAAGAATTCAGCAGCATGAGAATTAATTTTTTCTATATTATATATATATATATATATATATATATATATATATATATATATATATATATATATATATATATATAAATATATATATATATATATATATATATATATATATATATATATATACATATGATGTATATATATATATATATATATATATATATATATATATATATATGTATATATATATATATATATATATATATATATATATATATATATATATATATATATATATATATATATATATATATATATATATACATACATACATATATGTATGGATTTGGTTCCACACCTCTGCATAACAAAAGTTCGTCTGTTTGTTCTTAAAACAAATAACAATTTCTGGTATGAATCATTTCATTGTGGAATCAAAAGCAAAATAAATATTAGATTATAAAACAAAAGTAATCAACAAATAGACCAATCAATAAATGGACTAATCAACGAATGGGCCAATCAATAGATGTACCAATTAATGAATGGATCAATCAGTGTATAGATTAATCAATAGATGAGCCAACCAATGGATAGGCAAATCAATAGATAGACCAATCACTGGATGAATATTGTCGAAGAATAATTAAATATATCTGAAATAAATACTAAATATATATATTGTTACTCAAAAACAGCTCTTGTTAATGGGTGACTAACTTGCAAACAAAAATAATATTCTATTCAACTGTAAAAGTACTTATATAGTACTTTTAAACAACTTTTACCATCTACATAACAAAACCTTAATCATAGGGTCGCACATCAGTATTAACCATTAAAAATAGAAGTATTGTTGGTTCATTTATATATGTTAATTTTTGTTTTCATTATAAGATATTTATATAGTATTATATTAGGCCTCTCCGGTCTCAAAAAGATTATATACTTTCAACTAAATATTGACAAAATCGTTTTCTTGCTTTCAGTTAAGATACAAATAATACGCTCTTTCGAATTTTAAAATTTTTTTTAAGATACATGTCAAGCACCCAGAATTAAAATCGTTTTTTGCATCACTCAGTTGTTCTAATTTAGATGAAAGAATATCAAATTTTAAAGCTGCAGAATCTTGTTCAATCTAGAATCCGATTTGCCCACAAAGATATAAGTTTAACTGATATAAGATTGCGCTTAAATTTTTTTTAATATTTTAAAATACAGCAAGAGCTATATAGATTCGCTATAAAAAAATTTTTTAAAAACTTGATGCAAAATTAGAAGATTCGACTTTTGAATTCTCAAAGAAATTAAACAAAATTTGAATTGTGCAAAAAAATGCTAAAGCAAGTTCTTGAAAAAAAAATTTTATGGTGAAAATCACTATAAATAAATTTCTTAGCTTTTTAACTTGTTAGTTTCAGTTTATGATGAGTTTTATTATCTATCTTGAAAATGTAATTACAATTAGTAATTAGTAGATAATAGTTAAACAAATTTAATTACAAAAATTACAAGATGCATAAAGTGAAACCTACTCAAAAAACATAAATCTACAAATAAAATTTTAAACTTAACTGACAGTAAGCATGAAAACTCTTCTATTTGATATTTGAGTTTATTAGAAATTTGCTTTCATGCCACGTTGCAATACCATAGAAGGAACAGTTTTTTGAAAAGTAGTTAACAATCCAAATTTTCTTGTAAATACAGTTTAAAATTTTGTGGTGGTAACTTTGTAGGTAGAACACAAATTTTTATGTAAACTACTTCCTATATTATATAAACTGCTTCCTGTGTTATGTAAACTGCTTTCTGTGTTATGTAAACTGCTTCCTGTGTTATGTAAACTGCTTCCTGTGTTATGTAAACTGCTTCCTGTGTTATGTAAACTGCTTAGTTTACATAACACAGGAAGCATAGTTATTTAGCCAGATAGTTAATCGATAGTTGGCGCATCATGGCAAATAAAAGATAATATAAATTTTTATATCATTTTGTACATCTTTAAAGATGTTTGCAATGGTTGGATCACTGTTAAGACACGTGAACTTTGTCTTTAACAAGGAGTTGAAGTCTCTGAATCATTTCATAACATGTTGTGGAGAATCCCAAACCTATTTTAAGACAAAAAGTTTCAGCTTGTCCTAATATATTTTGTAAAGTGTCAGTGTCAGCCTTAAAACGTTATCAGGAGTTAAAAAATGGTGATAATGCTATATATTTTCTTTAAATATTAATTGCATTTTGGAAAATTGTTATTGTCCAAAGCCCTTAACTATGCAGAGGTATGGGTAATTTAAATCGATGATATTTTTTTCCTTTTTTAATTTTGACCTTGGATTTTATTAGATGGATTTTATTATTTTATTATGACTGTGGAAATTTTTAATTTTATAAGTTTTACATATGATACTTCTTAAATAAATAGCAAAAATCATATACCAAATAAAGGTTTTTCATAGTTGTTTTTATTTCGAGATTTCTGTGAACAAATTTTGATACAAAAGATTAATGAAAACAATTTTTTAAGATTTTATTTTACTTTTATGCACTAGAAATTAAAGCTTTTGTGATCAAATTAGAAACAAATAAGGAATTGAAATAAAATAACTCAAAAGGGTGAAAAAAAAAGTAAAGCTGCTTTTCCGAGATATTGTCATTGCGCTTTAAAAGATGCGTTTGATAGTTCAACAAAAAATTAAAAAAAAATAATAAGTTGACATAATAAACTTTAATTTTTAATTCTCAAGTTAAGAACTTTACTAATGTTTTATTATTATAAACTTTACAGCTTCTTTTTATTGTCATAATTTTTAGGGCTAATTCGGAAATTTTTAAAAAGTCGTTTTAGCTTGGTACTGCGTATTTTCATTCATCAAGCGTATGGGAGAGTGGTACTAAATGGACCACAAAATTTGACTTTCTGATAAATACAATATTTACCTATATTGTCAATAACTATAACTGTTATACTATTTCAGAATACAAGATTGATATCTTACCTAACTATCCTTAAAAGTTGTAAACCTTATTTTTTTATTATTTTTTTTAAAATATACATATTTTACAATTTTACACTGCAAAGTATTTACAAGTAACCAATCACAGATTGGCGGTAAAGATATACAAATATAAGTCATAAACATAAAGTCAAAAATATACCAAGTAAATAAAAATATAGTTGCATAGCAACTTCGAGACATGATTAAAATAAATATCAAATACAACAATATAATAATGTGAACGTGAAAAATAATCTGAGAAATATATCTCTATATTCTTGCAATTAAAATAGAAAAATAATAAATAAAAATGAATCTGCTAATTTTTTGGAGGTGTTATAAGATGTTTCACTATATGTTTGTTTACCACATTTCAAAAAAATGTTTGTTTATAAATATTATAAAAACGAAATTTGTATAAAATTGATTGTTTGTAGTTACAGGAAGCTTGCATAAGACTGAAGTCAGTCATGTCATCGAGTAACATTATTCTAGACGTGTAATACACATAAATAGTCAGTTGCATAGGTGGTATATATATATGTGTTACATATATACCTTATTATTAATATATATATATATATATATATATATATATATATATATATATATATATATATATATATATATATATATATATATATATATATATATATATATATATTTATTTATCTATATATTATCGATTTTTGCTTAAAATTAAGTTACGTTTTTTTATTATTATTACTAGGGGTGTTTTTTTGTTATTTTTATATTTAAATTTTAAATTAGAATTTAAAAAAATTCCTCATAGTTGATTAATTTGATTATTGTAGATTTAAACTTTATTTTCAGAGAGTGTTATTTTAATTTATTAGTGATTCGTTTCTGGAAATTATTTTGTTAAATAAATAGGGATCACAATATGTAATTGAGAATTTTGAGAGTCTTGTTGTTTCAAAAGGTATCTTAAAGTTGCCTGTTGCTCTTGTTTTGTATTTATCTATATTGTTTTTAAAAAAGTGTGCTGTAAAATGTTCTGAAACGAGACTTATTTAAACATGAAAAGTATATTTTGATAAATATTTATTTGAAATATATTTAGTGGGTTCATTTGTTCCAGGAAGAATTGAGCATGAGTAAATTTGTTTTTGTTATACACTGCGAAAATTAAAAGTTAAAATGCGCGATAAATGTGACCCGTACCAAATTGTTTAGTGGTCCATTCAGTACTATTAATTGTACTGAATAGACCACACATTTAGCCTTTTTTATAAATATGATCAATATTTATATTGCCAATAACTATAGCAGATATATTAAGTTAGATCGTAAGATTGATATCTTAACTATTCTTGAAAGCTGTAAACTATTGCACAAACACAACATAGTTAAAATTAGCGATAAATGTGACCCGCACCAAACTAAATATATTAAAAGATAAAAATTACTTTTGTCTTAAAAAAACAAAAAATTCAAATATTAATGCATTCTAACAAATAAAAATAACTTAAAAATACTAAAGAAACTTTGAATTTATAAGTATTATATCCAATGAAAAAAATGACCATATTAACCGCTTTTTAGCTTCTTTTTTTTCTATTGGTCCATTCACTAAAAGGTTAATTCAGTACCACTCTCCCCTACAGCGTATTTTCATTCAGTTCTATTACCAAAAGGTATTAAAAATAACATAGAAAGTACTAAAAAAAATACAACATGTTTAACCAGGTATAATAAAGAAGAAAAAAGTAATAAAAAGATTTTATTAATGTTCTGCTAAAACAATTGTGCACACATGACAAAAATATGACCGTGAGCAGATAAATCTCCATTAATGACCTACAGACTAACTTTGCGTGGTTTTGAAAAATTCGAAATACTTAATAGACTTTACAAGAAGTTGTTCAACAGAACAATTATTTAAATTTTTCAATGAAATTTTGAATGGGTTTAACAACAACTAACATGAAGGTATTTACCAACAGGGTTTAACTACGACTTGCTTGCAGCTATCTAACAACATAGTAACTTAAAGGTATTTACCGATAAGGCTTACCAACAACTAACTTTAAGGCTTTTGATAGGATTTGATAAATAAAACAAAAGATTTTACAACAGGATTTGAAAACAAGCGTAATGAAGATATTTAGCAACAGTTTTACTTGGAGGTAAATTAATAAAAATGAAAATCCTTTTTCAAGCAAACGTATTGATGAAGCTACAACTGAATTTAACATTACTTTAGTGTCGCAAATATTTATAAGGCGACACATTTAACGGTTCGTATTTACTTAGATAAATTAAATAGTTTCAAATCTTTTAGAAAAAAACAACTAAGAGACGTCGAAAAATTCACTGACTTTTTGGATGCGACATTATTAAACTTAAATGAAGCAAACAGAACTGAAAATATTTGTCGTGGATTTTTTTTTTACCATCAACTGCAAAAAACGGTTCTTGAGATTGTGTCAATAAATAAAAAGGTTATGGAGATTATATCAATAAAATATAAAAAGTTGTGGAGATTATACCAATAAAATATAAAGGTTGTGGAGATTATATCAATAAAATTTAAAAAGATTGTGGAAATTATGTCAATAAGATATAAAGGTTTGAAATAGCAGCTACAAAAGCTCAAAAATGGGTTAAAACAAGACACTATTAATAAACCATCAAAGAAACTTTTTCTTTGATGAAAATGATCAAAAAAAAAAAAAATAAGCGGCTTAAAATTTAAAATTTTTTTCTTAAATATAAAAATGACCATTATGCTTCTTAAAAAACACAATTTTAAATGTGGAAACAAAAGAATTTATAAAAAAAGACCTAGTTATTAAAATCCTTCATCGTATACTCTATATCTCTTTTTAGGGTGCACTAAAGCATATATGCTTCAAATTCTAAAAAAATTTTAACTATATTTTTTTACACTTTTTTAATTTAATATTTTAATATTATTTTACACATTTTTAACACATTTATACATATACTTTTTTACATAGTTACACATTTTTTTATATTATTTTACTCATTTTTTATATATAGTTTTAAGTGGTATACTTACAACTATATAAAAAGTTCAGCTATAGTCGAAATTTGTTTAAAAGTATTGTTAAAATTTCAACAACGTCCTAATATTTCATCAAGAGTCAGTTTATTTTGTAAATTATGGGAGTACTTGTTTAATTCTGAGGAATTGGCCGTTTACAAAGAATATATATTAAATTAAAAATTAAATGCTAATACATATTAATTTAGTTAAACAAACCTTTTATACAATGAAGCAATCAATTACACAATTTAAAGGATTATTAAAAAACGCTACTTGACAGTTACTTACACACATTACTTGATTAAAAATTCACATTCTAATTAGTGTGAAGTATGCTTAGATGCGCTGCACAGCTAAAGAAGAAAAAATTTATTTAAATAAGTCAGTTTCTCGATTCACATTCTTTGCATATACGTATGCGGTTTTTGAGAATCTCTTCTTTTGAGAGATCTTTTTGAGAACTTTTTCTTTTGAGAGTCTCATTAGAATACGTCTTGAGAGTATCCTTAAAAACCAAAATAAAATCCAAACACAATTTATGGGAAATTAAAAAAAATATGCAATTAAAATTAATACTAAAAAAAGATATGCAATTAAAAATAGTATTCACAAGTTCAGAAGACAACACTGAAGCCAATATCAATGAAAACGGAAGATATGAGTTAAATTAAGAAAATAGACAGGTGCTAATTATACAATCGCGATAAACTGACATATATATATATATATATATATATATATATATATATATATATATATATATATATATATATATATATATATATATATACATATATATATGTCAGTTTATCATATATATATATATATATATATATATATATATATATATATATATATATATATATATATATATATATATATATATATATATATATATATATATATATATATATATATATATATATTTATATACATATATATACGGCAATCATCAGCCATTGAATACAAATTCAAAAACCTGATTATTGCCGTTGATGATTGCCGTATATATACGGCAATCATCAACGGCAATTTCTATGGTACTTTAAGTTTCATGCCTATAGGCATGAAACTTAAAGTACCATAGAAAAAGTTGTTTTTTCTTCGTTAATATATATGTATATCGCTCTATTTGAAGTATCTTTTTAATATTGAGCACTCTTTTACAACTATGAGTTTTGTTTTATTATTATAATCTTAAATATCAATTTATTTATATATATATATATATATATATATATATATATATATATATATATATATATATATATATATATATATATATATATATATATATATATATATATATATATACAGTGGTGGCCTAAAGTATGGAAACTTTTCAAAAATGCTTTTTATTTATTTATAAAAAATGCAACACTTACTACATATTATGCATATGTTTATTGAAGTCGTAATACAACTTTTTAATAAAATAAAACATTTTTTTTTTTATTAACATATACAAAAAAAAACTAAGTTTTTAAATTAGGCCTGGTCATAAGTATGGAAACTTATGACCAGGACCAAAAAATGTTAAAAATAACATAAAAAAACACAGAAAATTTTAATATCTAGTTGCATATCCTTTTGAGTCTATTACCATGGAACATCTTTGTGGCATAGGTTTGACCAGGTTGGCACAAGTGTCAGTAGGTATTTTTTCCCATTCTGCTTGTAAAATTTCAAAAAGTTTATCGTGATTTGAAATAATATGCTTCCGAATTCGGCGGTCTAACACATCCCAAAGATGTTCTATAGGGTTTAAGTCGGGACTTTGAGATGGCCATTCCATACAAGGTACCCTGTGAGTATTTAATTCCACTCTTTAATTAATTTTGACGAGTGCTTCGGGTCGTTATCTTGTTGGAATAACGACCCCGGAGCCATTTTTTCTGAAGCATATGGTAACATTATATTATTTAATATGTCTTTATACTTAAATCGGTCCATAATACCATCAATTTTCACTAATGGACTAGTGCCAGATGAAGAAAAACATCCCCACACCATAACACTGCCACCTCCATGCTTGACTGTAGGCATTTGGTATTTGGGATCAAATCTTTTACCTTTGGGGCGCCTCACATATTTTCTTCCATCACTTACAAACAACTGAAATTTACTTTCATCACTCCACAACACATTTGCCCATTTTTCTTCTGACCATTTTAAATGTTCCCTTGCAAACAATAATCTACCCATCTTATTTTTCTTAGAAATTAACGGTTTTTTGACAGCCACTCTTCCAAATAAGCCCACATCATTTAACCTTCTACGAACTGTCCTGTCAGATAATAAATTTCCATGCTGTTCCAAGATTTCGTCTTTTATATCCTTTGATGACTTTCTAGGATCTTTTGTAGAAGTATTTTTTATAACTTTATCCAATCTTTTTGTTGTTTTTCTTGGTCTTCCAGGTTTCATTTTCACTTCCACAGTTTCCCTTTCTTTGAATTTTTTAATAATTTTTGAAACTGTACCTTTTGGAACTTAAAAATTTCGAGAAATATCAATTGGTTTATTACCGTTTTTAAAACACTCAACTATTTTATTTTTAATATCACTAGAATAATATTTTCGCGGTGTCATACTGATTAATATAAAAGTAAACTATGATGAACTAACAAAGATGTCAATTCTACCACGTTTTAATTCTAAATGATAAGATTTGTTTATGTTTAGTGACAAGTTTGAACAAGTTTCCATACTTTTGTCCAATCGAAATTAAGAAATATTAGTATGTAATAAAATGTCTTAAAAAAGACAAGTTCAAACTTGTAGTATATATAAAGTAGACTATTGCAAGTACACTCGGGTTAAATAATTTTGGTTTTATTTAATACAAATAAAAAAAAATATAATTTAAAAAAGTTTCCATACTTTTGGCCACCACTGTATATATATATATATATAAAAGATTCGATGTGGTAGTTAGTATCACAACGTTTTAAAAACTCCGTTCCTACAAAGCAAAAACGAAAGTCAAAATCGTGTTCGATTATATATATATATATATATATAAATATATATATATATATATATATATATATATATATATATATATATATATATATATATATATATATATATATATATATATATATATCAAAGATTCGTGGTAGTTAGTACTTACAACGTTTTAAAAACTCCGTTCCTACAAATCAAAAACGAAAGTCAAAATCTGCAAAACAAAATGATAAATCAAATTAAAATGTTATTTATAATTAACCAAAAACATTAAAAAGATTTTAATATTACTCTGTCACAATTTCGAAAGTTTCCAATGTGATATATCAAAAATCACATGTGATATATCAAAAATCTATTTAAGAATCAGATTACTTAAAGATAATCAAAGGTACTTAGAAATTTTATGCAAAAATGAATCCAACTACAGAGCCTGATATGTACACAATAAATTGACTGGTATTTGGATCAACTTATCCCCGTTCATCCTTATTTTGAAACACAAGGACACGCAAGAAAGTACGCATACAAGCTACTTTTGACATCTGAAGCTTGTTGAAGTTGCTTAAACATTTTACACAGAAGATACAACATTTTTTGTACTTCATCAAAAGACAAGAACTCAATCAAAATTTAAACCAATAAGGTAATAGTGGTTTGTTAAAAATAATAGTGTATGATGACATAATAATAGAGGTTTATTCAAAATAATAATGTATAATGACTAGGTTTTTTGAGTACTTTAATTAAAAAAATAACTAAATTGAGTTGAAGCCACACCAAAAGTATCAGTTGATGCAAAAAATAATGCCGTGTTAATGAACTTTGTCTCATTCACTAAATTAACAAATCAATTACTATGATAAAGATGAATATATTATTTTATAAGTAGCTGTTAACGTGCAAATATTTTGCGTAAAAAGGGTAATGTAGGAGAAATTCTTCAAAGAATTTCTCCTACATTACCCTTTTTAAGGCTTAGGAGAAATTCTTCAAAGATGATCGCAAGCAGTACATCTCGTGAATGCATATAATTTAAATACAGGCTCACTCCTCTTTTTATCAAATGATAAACCGAAGAGAATTAATAAAATTTTAACGAACAATGGAACAAACTTTGTTGGCGGAAATTTTATTAAAAAAAAGTTATTAATAACTTTGATTAGAATAAAGTTACCAAATCTGCAGCTAAAAAAGGGAACCAAGAGATCCCACTGGGCACGTGTTGTCCGGAGGTCGTCCGTAAGAGGTCTCCTGGACATCCAGACGTCCGACGGACGTCCCCGAGACACTTTAATGCCTTACTAGGGCCTCATCTAAGCAGAGTATTTGAAATAATAGTCAAGGCTGAAAAACATGCTTTTATATAATACCATCACAATTATATTGAATATTGAGTTCTTCATCAAAAATATCAACTTTTAAAAGCATGCAGTTACTCCATGTTTTGCAACCTTTATTCCAAGTTTTGCAACCTTTATTCCACGTTTTGCAACCTTATTTCAAATACACTGCTTAGATGAGGTTTTAATGGAACGTTAAACTTGAAGCCTTTTATTTATATATAATTTTTATTTTTATATTTTAACTATATTAAAGCTCTGACTCAGTTCATCGAGTGCATTCTTGATAGTATATGCACTTAAAAATAGCATCACTACAAACATATACATATACATATATATATATATATATATATATATATATATATATATATATATATATATATATATATATATATATATATATATATATATATATATATATATATATATATATATGTATATAAAAATTATGTTAGTGTGTTCTACAAATACAGTGCTCAATGTTCTTAAAGAACAGAGCAATAACGAATTAGTAAAAACACTTATTTAACTTTTTTTCTTCAACAACTTGTTTCTCCATCAGTAGGTTCATCAGGAAGAAGCTTCTTCCTGATGAACCTACTGATATATATATATATATATATATATATATATATATATATATATATATATATATATATATATATATATATATATATATATGTATATAAAAATTATGTTAGTGTGTTCTACAAATACAGTGCTCAATGTTCTTAAAGAACAGAGCAATAACGAATTAGTAAAAACACTTATTTAACTTTTTTTCTTCAACAACTTGTTTCTCCATCAGTAGGTTCATCAGGAAGAAGCTTCTTCCTGATGAATCTACTGATATATATATATATATATATATATATATATATATATATATATATATATATATATATATATATATATATATATATATATATATATATATATATATATACATATATATATATATATATATATATATATATATAAACTGAGTAAAACAAAAAACATTTTTTTTTTGTTTTACTCAGTTTAAAATAGTTAAAGGCCGTCTATCCATTTTTTATGTTTCCGAGAAAATCAAATTTTAAAATTAAATTTGTAAAGATTTTCTGCTAGATTTCAGACTAATTTTTCAAATATTTTAAAAAGTTGTATCATTCTTGAGACTACACTTATTGGACACATAGTTCATTGATTGTTGAATATTTATTCATAATAAATAGAAAAAAATGATTGATTTTATTTAATAATTGAAACTATTGATAAAAAAACAGAAAAAATAAAGCACAAAATGTGGACATACAGCCTCTTGGTTCTCGGCTGACAAGTTGTTAAATAATGAACATTTGACCAAAAGTCGCACAAAATCAAATTGTTTTATGCGTGTTCTGTAAAAAATTCCCACCCACCCTTTTAATAAGACCACCCCCTTCTCTATTTATTAGATCTTGACTAAAATTTCCACCCATGTTTTTAATTCCCTTCCCCTCCCCCTCCCCCCACCTTCTTTGTATTAAGCTCCCAAGAGTAAAAAATTGAAAGACTTTTTGACCCTCTGGTTGAGCATAATTACGGTTATCCGTTTACATATGTTGGATAGGGCTACATTAAAAAATAGGCGTCGCTCATAAAAAATTCTGCATCCGCTCCTGAAACTCATTATTGTTTGACTCATCATTAAGCAAAATATCATCCTTTTAATGTATCTGTCACTGCATGCTCTAAAAACTACGATTCTTCTAGTTTTTTATTCCCACACTTAATCTTTTTGGAACTCTTTACTATCTTCATGTTTTCTTGACTCATACAACCTTCAACTTTTCAAGTCTTCTGTCAACCGTTTCCTTGCTCTCGAACTCTTTTCTTTGTTTTCTAGTTACACTCAACTTATTAGTGTCGCTTCAGGGGCGGATCCAGACCCAGATTATCTAGGAAAGAAGGAGGGGGCAATTTTTTGATTTGTTGGGTATAGACTAAGGGAGCAATTTTTAGGTAAAATGATTTGAAGGCAAATCTACTAGTTATAGTTAATTTTTTTAAAATAAAAGTCTTTTACTCCGATTTTTTTATCACTTTTAAACAGCCTTTCTACTTTACCTCCGTTTTCAAACAATATGCTTTGTTAAATATATAAATATACAAGTAATACTTCTTTTCCAAATATCCATAAGGAGGCGGGCGCCCTTTCCTCTTCCCCCCTTCCCCTCACTATGGATCTGCCTTCGGGTTACTTGCAGCCAGAGGCGATTTTACAAGGGTGTGTTCCACGCCCCCCACCCCATCTCAGTAGGTTCATATATGATTATATTTTTTGTTACATTTTAACTGGCTAGTAGTCAAAACATCTTTTGTGAATAAAAATATGGTTCTAAATGGAATTGAAAAAATATCTTTGTTTTAAAAAGTATTGTGTGTATGTGTATTTGCATTTAGATCAGGACTGGTTTATAAATATATTTACTTCATACATTCCTTAATTATTTTTTTGTTATTTAACACAACTTATATGGTACTTTTTTTAAGCTACGCCCCTTCACCCTTGACGTAAAATATTTTTATATTAAAAAAAAAATGTTTTAACTAAGAGTTTCAAATGTTATTTAATTTGATCGCTTCAAAAGAATAGTTATGAGTATATATTTTAAACAGAAACTTCATTTAATAGCAAATGATAAAGCGATCAAAACACATGAATGTTTATCAAAAACGAAATTCAATAAAGAGTTTTTATCAATCTTTCAATAAATTATGTTTTTGTCTTTTAGAACAACCCACCTGCTTTTTTTAAATGCATAATGTGGTTTTGAAATTTAAGTAAATCCTTCAAAATCCGCGTAAATATGGCGGCGTTATGATAAATGAATAATATTTTATCAACACCATCAAGAACAAGTGCAAAATAAAAATCAATAATAAAAAAAACAAAAAAACCAAAGCAAAATACAAATACAATATTTATTTTCATTATTTTGTTATGTAAAATTATATTTGTGTAGATTTTGTGTCTATTGCGCAGCTTTGAAATATACGATTATTGAAAAAAGAATCATGTAAAAAAAAAGTTATCAATTCATGTTTGAATACTTAGAATATCTTTGAAAAAGAAAAAAATTATAATAGCTTCAAACTTAGTTATTAATGTCTGTACGAAGATCAGTAAAACGATGGAAGGGAAGCTACCGTAAATCCACCGTTAATTCCCAAACATTATTACGTTCAACACTGTCTGCACTTAAGGTTAACATAGCAATATATTTCATAAAAACATTGTTGATAATAAAATTACAGTAATAGTTTTTTAATTTAGGTAATGTCTTTGGGTTCAGATACATTGCCACAAATCAGGTGCAACGAAGAGTGCAATCATTCTTTTATAATTCTTCATTACTCTGGATGCAAAGCAATCTGGGATTGGTTTATTTTACTATTGGTTATGTACACTGCAATAGTGACTCCTTATGTGGTGACGTTTCTATCAACCTCCGAATCTTGTATCCCTCCCAATAAATCGTTAAAAATTATCGATGTAGTAGTTGACGTCATGTTTATTGCTGATATTGCTATAAATTTTCGAACTACTTTTGTGGATTCAAATGACGAGGTAGATTGGGAAAAAAAGATTTTTTTTTGCGTATTTTAAAAATTGAGTTATAAGTTATTAGACTATTTTAGGTTGTCACCAATTCATGTCGAATAGCAGTCTATTATTTAAAAGGCTGGTTTATTTTGGACTTTTTGGCAGCATTTCCATTTCAATACCTATGCATACTTTCAAAAATCAATCAGGTATTAAAATAAATTGTAGGAATATAAATTTTTACTATATAGATATGTTTTATATACTGTTTTCTTTTATAAAAATTTACCATTTGTCGCTATACATAAAAGCAAATCAATCAAATTGTTACGCTTCACTTCTTTGCTGTACTTGTCTTTTATAGATGAATTTTTAATAGATAAGTTAAATTATATTTTTATTGATACTTTAAACTATTAGAGAGATTGCGGTGACGGGGAAGATGATACCGGAGAACCGTTAGATACAACCCCCTCCCCCGCATACTTAAATAAAGTATAAAGTTTGATATAAAATCAAAAAACATGTTTACCAATTTATTTTCCTTATTCCGGTCCCGCCTCCTTAACTGCCCAGATAAAAACCGGCGCAACAGTCCTTGAATAATTTTACAAAATTTGATGATGACTTTAAATAAAGTTTTACGAGTTTTACAAAAGATTTTATTGAAATTATTATTTTTTAATCAGAATTTTTTTGTAGAAAAGTTTATAAAGTTTCAATAAAGCATATCCATAAATATATTATATAAAAAACCCTAATAAAATAATAAGAAAGTTTGAGGCGCTAAAAAAATAAAAAATAAAAAAAATGAACTAAAAAGATGTTTAAAAAAATAATTTCGGAGTAAATTTAACCAAAAACGTTTCTAAAGTTTAAAAATTTTTTTAAATTTTTGTTAGGAGCTTAGATGAACTTAACAACACTTTACCATACATTTAAAAAAATTTTAATAACCACTATAAGTTTTTATTCCTTCGTACATGAAATTTACTATGTTTTTACAAAAAGACATAACTTATAAAAAAAGACATAACTTAATAAAAGACATTCTTTTAATATTTTTGTATAATTTTGTACACGAACAGGGTTCGTGTACTGGTTGGAACACTTTGAGCCGTAATAGCCTGAGAGAAGTAAGGAAGAATTAACTAGTAAGATTAAGTGTTAGTATCAGATTACTAAAATTTGGACAGATGTCCAGTAAAAGACTAAAGCTTATGTAGAAGAAGTAGGTACACATATTCCTTTCTATTTTACAACTGTCTAAGTATAGTCTTTTGTATTATATAGGTTCGTGTATAATTGAATATATTGCGTTAAAAAAGTCTAACTAGTTGAAGTTTGTCGTTTTATTTAAGAATAGCTCTTCTTGACATCATGATCTTGGGTTAGAGAATCTAGCCAACTTGAATTTGTCGTTTTATTTAAGATTTATCCCTGGTAACCTTGCCTAAAAATTATCCTTTTTAATTTTAGTATCATGATTCTGGGTTAAGAAATCTACCTAATTGAAGTTTGTCGTTTTGTTAATAGTTATTCCGTTGCGATCTTGTCCGAAAGAATTAACTTTTGACAATGTGATTTTGTGTTAAAAAATCTAACCAGTAGAAATTTGTTGTTTTATTCAAGAGTCGCCCCTCTTGACATCATGATCTTGGGCTAAGGAATCTAGCCAACTTGAATTTCTCGTTTTGTTCATCATTATTCTATAGCAATCTGGCCTGAGAAATTTAACTGTTGACATTGTGATTTTGCGTTAAAAAGTCTAATGTTGGGTTGAGGAATCTAGTCCACTGGAATTTGTCGTTTTTATCTAAGACTTCTTCTTGGTACCCTCGCCTGAAAATTATCGTTTTTATTTTTAACACCATGATCTTGGGTTGAGAAATCCAGCCAATTGGAATTTGTCGTTTTCTTTATAGTTATTCCATTGTGATCTAGCCCAAAAAAAATAAATTTTGTGTTAAAAAGTCTAATCAGTAGAAATTTGTCGTTTTATTCAAGGTCGCCCCTCTTGACATCATGATCTTGGGTTTAGAAATCTAGCCTATTGGAATTTGTCGTTTTGTTCACAATTATTCTATTGTGATCTTGCCTGAGAGATTTAATTTCTGACATTGTGATTTTGCGTTAAAAAGTCTAATCTTGGGTTGAGGAATCTAGCCCAATGGAATTTGTCGTTTTATTTAAGACTTCTCGTTGGTAACCTTGCCTAAAAATTATCGTTTTTATTTTTAACACCATGATTTTTGTTAAGAAATCTAACCAATTGGAATTTGACGTTTTCTTTATAGTTATTCCATTGTGATCTCGCCCGAAAGAATTAACTTTTGACATTGTGATTTTGTGTTAAAAAGTCTAACCAGTAGGAATTTGTCGTTCTATTCAAGAATCGCCCCTCTTGACATCATGATCATGAAATTAAATGCTAATAGATATTTATTATAAATATCTCCATCATTTTTGTATTTTTACTAACTCATTTAATGTTTCCAACGTTGATGAAATAATGAATTGGGACAAGCAATATGATAGGTCGTACTTTAGTCAAGCCTTTCAGTGTTATGAACATTCAAGCCAATTTTGATTGAGGGATAAATAAAATGTCCAATATAAATTTGATCAAAAGCAACATCAAAATGAATACATTCTTGAAAAGAAGGAAAACAATAAAGAATAAAAAGAAAGGCGATTGAATGAAGTGGTTCTGAAACAATCAAATTTAAGTTAGTATCAGAAAGAGAAAGTAAGTTTGGAGAACTTTGAAAAAGGTAAGATTCAACGGATGAAAATTTAGTTTGAAGACGACGAATATTTGGAAACTTTATTCATGTTTTTAATACATAGAGAACTTAACTTAACCATAGTTGAATGTTAAAAAAAAAATGTTTAAAAAAAAAAAGTTGGAGACTGTAAATATTATACTTGCGATGATATCCATAACAACTATTGTAGCAAATATTTTAGTTAAAAAAGTAGATTACTTGTATCGAATTTTATCAATAAGTATCGATATTTGTATATATCGGTTTTGGTTATTCGAAATTCTCAAAGAATACAGGTATCGATTATTTTTTTGAAAACTTCAAAAAAATACGATGTTTGCAAAAAATAAAAAGCGGCATAAACACAAATTTGTATAATTGGGATTTTTATTAAGTTTATCTGATTCGTTGTACCTCTTGATTTGCAGTATTTTTACACTTTACACGCCACACCTTAAACTACTGTTTTTTATGCTATCCATTTTATCCGATATATTTTTGTTTTAATTAACGTATAATTCAGTATTATTATCCGTGAATCCGAAAAATTTAAATAGTTTACATAAAAAATTTTTAACATCTTTATTTAGATTACTCTGATAAATTTGGTTAAATCGGCACGTTTACTCCGCTTGGCTAAAGTGGCACGCAAGATTGACATGTATTCTGAATATAATATAGCACTGCTATTACTTCTTGTATTTGGCTTTGCTTTAGTAGCTCACTGGTTAGCATGTATATGGTACGCTATAGGAGTTCATGAATATCGTGCCAAAAATAGTCTTAGCTGGTTAACGAAGCTCAGTAATGACTTGAAATCAATTAATGAAACAGAAATAAATCCGGATTTGAAAACTAAATATTTAACAGCGCTATACTTTACACTAAGCAGTATGACAAGTGTTGGATTCGGAAACGTCTCTGCAAATACGAATGGGGAAAAAATATTTGCCATACTTATAATGCTTGTTGGAGGTAAAGTATATTGTTATACAAATTATATATTGTATGAGTTATGTTTAATAAACAATTTTTTTTTTAATTTATTTAGCTTTAATGTACGCTGTCATATTTGGCAATGTCACCGCAGTTATTCAGAGACTGTATTCAGGTATTGCTCATTATCAATCAACTATGCGTAAGGTTCGACAGTTCATTCGATTTTATCAAATTCCCTCCCCTTTACGTCAACGATTAGAAGATTATTCCCAATACAATTATTCATACACTAACGGCATTGATATGAACGAGGTTTGTGACCAGCATTGCTTATAAAACGTGTAAACGTTTTTTTTTTGTTTCTCTTTAACCATTGTCGTTTAATAGGTATTAGGGCATTTTCCAGAAGGTCTCCAAGCAGATATATGTCTACACTTAAACAGAAACTTATTTTCGCGAAGTTCAGGTTTTCGCGATTTATCACCTGGTTGTTTGCGGTCATTATCTCTTAAATTAAAAACGACCAGATACACGCCGGGTAACTATATAATCCATTACGGAGATGAAATAGTAAACTTAATGTGGGTTGAACGAGGTACTTTGGAAGTTATCAAAGGAGATAAAGTTTTATCTGTTTTAGGTAAATATTTCTATTTATTAAATTAATTACAATCATATTTCCTCACTGATTTTAAAGAATTAAGAAATATCATTAATTAAAACCCGGTAAGTTTTCTGATGATGCGTGCGGCCGTGTCGCAGTGGTTAGAACGCTTGCTTTATAAGCAGGAGATCCAGGTTCGAAACGAGCTCTGGACATATTTTCGCGTCACGGTAAGGAAGGAGGCGTGAACTTCCTGGTTAAATGCACTTCCGCGGTGCTCTGTGACAAGACCGTTAGGACTTCTTGGGGCACCTAAAATTAAAAAAAAAAAATAAACAAGACAACGGCCACTAATAACACTACGCCAGCAATAACCTACCTGTAACATTGCTTACTCGTTTTTTTTTTACAAATTTAATTGGTTGATTATTCTAATTTTTTGCTGCACTACTTGTAATAAAATTGTTTCTAATTTTCTTACTTACAAATTTCTTTTGGATAATACTTCACACTATCATCTTTAGTTATCGAGTAAAATTCAAAAACTCTACAATTAACAATCAGACAATTATAAAATTTCATAGAGTTGGTAGTTTCAAATTTTTAACTTTTCAATTCTTTTTTATTATTTTTTTTAGTTCAAATCTTTTCAGCCTTTTTTTATATAAAACATTTTTTGAAGTAAAGATCATCCTCTATGCATACAAAACCATTTAATGCAAACCATATTCAGTAGAAGCTTATATAGAAGTTGCAAAAGTAATACTTCGAGAAGCAAATAAGTAAGTCTAGTACGTTAGTATTTAAGTAAATCAAGAAGAAAATAAATGTTTAATCGAAGCATCATTTTGTTTTTGAATTAGTTGCAGCAATTTTTTTTCTTCCAAAAATCATCTTTCTAAATAAAAAGTCTCTTTAATCGTTTTTCATCTGAAAAATTAATTTGTTGAAATTTAGTATGATTATTGTAACTACATTTTCGACTAAAGAGGGATCGTTATCATATATTCTTATTAAAACGAGGCATCAAAATACCCCATGGATTAAATTATTTGTTAATGAAAAACGATAACAAAAAATATTGAATAAATAATAAAAAAAATAAATTCTTAAAGCTTTTTACATTCTTAGAATATTAATAATAATAAGACAAGTATAAAAATGTTGTCTTATTACTTAACGTTACTACAAATAATATAAAGACGTATACTCTAATAAAGACGTATCTTACTCCTCCATACTCATATTTTTTGAGCCCCTGTCTGTTAATTATTTCGATATTTTATATTATGAAGTTGTAAAAATTTTATTTTAGAATAGAGAAAAGAAAAATAATAATTAAAAAAAAAAACGGGTTGCAATACAACAACATTACACTGCAATGCAATAGCATTGCAGTGTAATAAGATACTATTGCGTAATAATGCAACTACATTGCAATTTCATCAAAGTAAAATTGAATTTCATATTTTTTTAAATATCTTAGGAAAATGTGATTCATTTGGAGAAAATTTCGGTAAAGTCCATAATCGTCTTGTTGGTAAATCGTGTGCTAGTGTGCGTGCACTATCATACTGTGACATCCAATACATGCCACGTGATGATTTGTTATCAATTATGCGTGCTTATCCTGAATTTCATAAAAAGTTTAACATGAACTTTCAAGTGACGTTTAATTTAAGAGATCTAGAAGTAAGTTTTTATTATCTGCGCAAATATGAAGTTTTTATTACCTGCGCAATTTAATGTGATTAAATTGTTAGGACAAGGCCGACGACACCGGAGGGTTTTTTTTTCACTTTTTTTCTAAAGGACCTTTTTTTTTAAATTACTAGATATAGAGGACTTTTTTTAGAAATAGACAATTGTGCCCATCCACTTTGCAGCTCGTGTCATTGGTCCTGTAAGAAAGTATTATTATTACCACTTTTGAATTTTCAATAATGTTTTTTATTTACGCTATAAAATCGTATAATAAAATAGTTCGTTTGGGCGGTAAATGCGTTTCTCTCAATTATTAGAGCTATTAACTTCAATACCATGGCAAAAGAATCTTGTTCAAGAATCACCTTATAAAAATTTTGCAGTCAATCTCTTGAATTTCACAATCAAAAATGATAAATATTTCCACTATTGATTCCTGACATTTATTAGGCTCTGTGCCAATTGGATCACTAAATGATTTTGATCCAGTTGTTTTTCCGTCTAACATTTGGAGAAAAAAAAAGATGCTCGAAAGGTAATACGCTAGGGAGACAAACTTCCCACTGCCGTAGACTTTTTAATATATTTTTTAACTGTGTTTATAATGACAGTGTTCCAATCTATGTTACTAACAGCGCCACCACACCAAACGACGCCAAGTTTATGAAACGAAATCCCAGTTTCATTCAATTATGAAATAATGCTACTTCCAATTTTTTCAACAGACCTAAAAGAGGGTGAAACATGATCAACCACACTTTTGTATGATTTATTGAAATTGTTTTGAGTTATGTTTTTAACCATTTGAGTTTTGTTCTTTCTCCAATCAAAAGCATTCCTTGAACACACTTAAAAAAAAAAGGTAGAAATTTTTACCTTAGTGTAAGATATGTGATATAGCCTTAGTAAGGTATTATTTTCTACCTTTTAATATGGAAAATTATACATTTAAGTTAGAAAACTGTATGACAAATCATTGTTTTTATTATAATTTTCTACCTAAAGGTAAAATATTTTAACTTACTAGGGTTATATCACATATCCTACCCTAAGGTAGAAATTTTTAATTTTTTTTTTAGTATGAAGCAGGATATACTTATCCTTGCTTTGCATTTGCTCTAAACAATCATTCATTTTTGCTCTTTTAACTTTTTTTTTATCCACAACAAGAATGTAATCATAGCTAATCACAGTAGCTCAATCTTGAAACACAATTGACACACTTGTGACAATGGTTGTTATTAGCGACCACAGGTCTTTGCAGTAGTTTTATTGTAAAGCGCAATTACCATTGAGGCTTTGTTATAGGATCGAACACTTCAAAATTTACAACACCGTACATTCTTTTGTAGTAAAAAATTCAGTTCAATGGAGAATATTTTTTTCTTAATTTTTAACTCTCTTTTGAAACTTTCCATTGTTTTTACCACGCTCGAAGATTCATTAATATTACGATAACTTTCCTGGTATTAATTTATTACCTGGACAACTTTGTGAAGCGCTATTGCAAGTACTAAAGCTTTAGCAAAATGGCTTTTTGTTTTATTTCAAGGCTAATTTTTAACTTTTATAAATAATAATTTTTTTTTTTCATAAGTTAGAATTTTGTTAACAGATAACTCAATTAGATGGCTAAACAATGGGCAGCTAAATTTGGTACAAGTAATTTTTTTTTAAACAGCAATGACATTTTTTGGAATAATCTTGTGCAATACCTTGGCTTTTATTCAATCAATTATATTCTGAAAGAAAACCATTAATTCAAGTAAACACTGATTTCCAGCGAGCACAAAGAAGTCTATTTGAAGTCTTTTTAGTGTCTCAGGCGTCTTGAAATATCTAAGATAAAATTGAGACATCCAAAAGACGATCACATATAAGATATCTTTTTTCAGACATCTGTTAGTCGCAGATGAGAAGTCTGATTTGTATGAAAATTCTTGAGGCAAATGAGATAAAAATCAGGTAAAGTAACTTTAAAGACAATCAGATATTAGATGTATTTTTTTAGACATCTGATAGATGTTGAGACGTCTGTTTTTTATACATTTTTTTTATGAATAGTTATTTTTACATAAAATTTTTTTAATATGAATAGATTTCTTTGTGCTTTTAAATAATTGTAAAATACGTGCAATCTTGTTCCCATTTGCTTCTGCCAACGAATTCAAACCAACAAGTTCAAACACTTTTAGTGTTTCAATTTCGAATTCAAACACTTCTAGACCAATGAATTCAAACACTTCCAGTATTATACGGTAAAAGCTGCACGGCTCAGAAACATTACCTTATTTATAAGAACTTAAACAACTAAGATATCTATCTTAAAAATTATTTTTAATTGAACGACTAAAGTTATTTACAGCACTGTTTATTTATTCATTTTATACATGAGTAAATAAACAGTCTTATATTTCTATTTCACGAAACTCAATATATCTCAAGATTTGGTTAAAAAACTTTGTGCTTAAGATGCATTTTTTATGAACATTTCAGTATTGTGCAAGAGTTATGCAAAACTTATTTTAAATAGATGACAACCCCTCCTATTGAGATATCAAGTGTTAATATCACAGTGAAGTTATTTTTAGGGTGTTTTTGAAGTAATTAAGTGTTTTTAAATTGGGGAAGCTTAAAAGACATAATTAATTTTTATTATTATTTACACTTTTGTTCTTGGTGTTTCATCGATATGCTTTTCCAACTCTTTTTCTTCTGCTAGAAGAAAATTAGTTAAAATAATGCCTCAAAAAAAATTTTTGCTTAATAAAAAGACTAGGTTTTTAATAATTAAAAAAGCTGAATAATTTTGTACTAAAACAATATGTAATGATAAGAAATGATTTAAAAATTTAGTTAATAAATTGGTTAATTTACTTGAAAAAAAATTGCTCTACCTCACCCCTATTGTGGAACTTTCTTTAAATTAAACCTTAAACTCAACAAATTTAGTTAGAACTATTTTTTATGCTCATTTGATGCACAGTTGAATTAATACTTTTTATTGTGCACAAAATATTTGTACCATTTTATTTTTGAAAATCCAACCTTGTGCAATCAACCTTGCGCAATCAACCTTGTGCAAGTTATAATTAACTAGAAAATTTTAGTTTGCACAAGGTTTATTTTACAAGGCTGTGTTTAATTTGGTTTAATTTTAAACAAATTAGGTGATAAAATAAAATCCAACAAACCCAATGTCTCACTCCCATCTCTTTAGATTTTCTAAGATTATCTACGGCACTTTACATTCATAATATGGTACATATATTCATAATAAGTTTTATTTTTTAAAAAAAGATGGATTTATAAATTTTTAGTTCACTAGAAAAAGTTTGCAATTTTTTGTTAATGTTAACATAAATGTTTTATTTCTGTTTTTTCAATCAGCTTGAAGAGAAAGATCTCAGTAGCTCGTTGTGCAATCTTAATCAACAGCGTAAAAATGTTCTAGAAAAATTAAAAAAAAAAAATTGTTTACTCGATAAAAAAGAGGAAAACATCCACAATGATGATTCCGTTCATAACCGTAAATTTATTGCTTCGAATCTGGCGTCTGCTTTGAATCTTTTTCCTGGTCATTCTATTTATGTAACGGATTATTCAAACAATCAAAATAAACAAAATGACTGCCTACAGGAAGACTTAAATCAATCTATATGCGAAATAAAGACAGAAATAGATCACATTAGAAAATCCGTGGAAAATTTTGATAAAATGAGAGAAGATGTGAATTCAATATTAAAACTTTTAAAATTTGAAACTGAAAAAAAACAATTATACGGACCATAAGATAACAGTATCATAAAAGCTTTGTTTAACTACTTTACACCTGTACTTTGCTATTCGTTTAATAACACTTAACTTCCAGTAAATAGATTAAACATATAATCTTACATCAATAATATATACTGGTTAATATTAAGATCTATATTTACAGACAACTAATCATGTATTTCGGGTAATTTTCAGGACCCTATGTATATAACTGCATTTTTGCATAAAATTTTTATTAACTAAATATGTAATATATTGAAATATGTAAATAACTCTTTTGTTGTTTTTTTCAAATTCATTTGTTTTTCCAAACTTATGTAAAAGTCTTTTAAATCAATTCATTTTTCTCTTTTAAAAACTGATTTTCAGCTTTTTTTATTTTGAATGCTTATCTTTTAAAGTTAAACTTTTTTACTGCATTTATTTCTTGAGAAAAAGAACGACAGATAGAGCGACACATACGAAGCGACAACGTCGAAGATTGATCAACAGCCAAAAATAATGAGGCAAATGTTGTTGATGAGAATATTTCTGATTACGATATAAGCAATACTAATGGGCAATTCCACATCAAATCACCCAGTCCATTGAACCATGTGTCTTCCTTTTGTGTTGTATTTTGACACATTATTCCTAATTATACAAAAATATTGCATGCAAAATTTCAGCTAAAAAAGTTTAGCGGTTGACAAGATATTGCAATTTTTTTACTTACCTGGTTTCCCAAAATGACCCGGTTTTCATAACACTCTGAAAAAATATTTTCCTTAAAATAATAAGTAATAAAAATGGCAAAAACATGAAAATGAACATATATAATGTTTTTTTGATGCTGAATTCAATAAATGTACTTAAAATGCTCAAATATAAAAAGAACATGCATAAAAATTAATAAAACAACTAGTTTCTATAAACCAACTTTAAGGCCCAATATCTCAAAACACCCCCATCAAAAATTTTTTTTTTTTGCTGTTAATATTTTCAGCTGTTTATAATCTTACTAGGCACAAAAAATCTAACTGGAAAAACAACTAAAACATACGGAACTTTAATTTCAAAGATGTATTACTTTTTCAAGAAATTCCCAAAAAATATTTGTAAATAAAATAAAGTTAATCGTAATTTAAAAAGTTACTTAAATATACAAGATGTGTAAAGGTATCAAAGATGAAAGTTATTTTGACTGTGTTTGTAATAGTTTACAATATTGCTCCCATTTTACTTGTACTTCCTCTATTTCAGCATTTTCAAACACATAGTTTCTACCAGAACTAGAGCAAGCTTGTGGAACAGATAGTTTTTTCAATATGTTAATGTTTGGTATAAAACAGTAGTCGTCTCTTTCAGGCTAGTTAAAACAGATTGATGGACCATTTGGATGAAGAAACTTAACTTTAGCATCAACTTCTTCTAAGTTAGTTTTAGTTACAATGCCGATCCACCACTTATCATCACAGACTACAGCGACATAACAACCTAAAGTGACAGTATCAAGTTGAGATATGTCTTGTTTCTTTTTAAGATTGTGGATTATTGTATAATTAGTGTCTGCACTACACCTCTTTGCCCCAACCTTGTTATCTCCAAGATGTATAAATTGATGAAAGCTACGAGTACCAGGTAGAGTTGTTACACCAGTGTACCTTTCTTTTTGCACTTCACGTTGCAATTGTAAGTCCAATCCCTTTATGTAAATGAAGTTAACAACTTTGATTTTATCAATACAAAATTCATAGATAGCTTCTGATGTGAGAATTTGGTTTCTGTACGGTTGTTTTAAACTTTCTTGTGCTGTTAATCTTTTTACAGTACCACCAATCCCATCGCATGGTGACTTTCCGTGCGACGTGGCAAAAAAGTTCCATTCAATTTTAAGACAAAATTCGCTTTCTAGTTGACATAGATTGTAAAAGCTTTTACAATTTTTGTACTGTCCTGCGCAACCATCAGTGAATAAATGTAATTTGGACAGATTGGAAAATTTTATTTTTAATATTGGTATGATTAGTTGGAATATTTTGTACACATAAGTTACATCATGTATAATGTCATCTGATATAAAACAGTAAGAAATATGTTTCAGTTCACCTTTATCATCTTTATAGTATATGACTAATGGATGTAAAGAACATTGTTGGGTGTTCCAATGATAGCTCTGTATTTCATCTTGGACAACAAAAGCATAATTTCAACAAAGTCGCCAATAATGATAATGTTTGATTGATCCATATATTGTTTCAGTTGGTTAAAGTACTGTGATTGAGAGTGAGCAACAAAAGAATGAGCTTGTAGCTTTTCAAAACAAGATGCTAATAGTTCAACAAACGTTGGAACATCAGCTGTTAAACTTAATAGTGTTGCACGGTCAGTAGTTTGCCATTGCTTGTAGTGTATCTCAAAATCATCTTCGTATTCTCCAAAAATCTCATACAAATATTTGGTGAGGGGCTCTTTACCAGGACAATCGTCACACTGTGCAAGCATGCATTCTTTGTTTTCTACTGAGCAAACGGTTTTTGAAAGTAACTCCTTATACTTTAGTCCAATATTTAAAGCATCTACTAGAAATATGGCATTTTGGTGATAAGAACAAACACAAACAGAATGTGTACCACTTGCACCTGGCAAAATGCACCACTTTGGTTTAAGTGATGCAAATTTTGAGTAACTTATTTGTATTTCTGGATTTTTTTTTTGTATAATAAATATAGTTCCTTTAAATTACACAAAAGCAGTTTTTTTTGTTTATGGACGTTCTTTTGAATGCTAACATAATCTTTTTTTCCAGGCATAGTTCTACATAAATCACTTGAATCATAAAAAAGTTTAACAGAATCTTCTATTTCTTTTTGTAAGACTTTCCCTTTATACAAAGGTGAGATAGCCAACAATCCTTTTTTATTAAAAAGTTGTCTAGCCTTTTTTGCTTGGTATTCTGTAACTGCAAAGTTATTTTGTACTTCTAATATTGACCAACTTGGGGGTGCCAGTGTTAGAAGTTGAACAATAGTTCTTTTGTAATAGCTCATAATTTCATCAAAGTTTTCAGCCTTCTTTTTAATGCCATTTGGTTCATAACACAGTTTTGAGGGAACATTGAATTGACTTTTAGTTTTTCTAGTAAGGTTACTTACCATTTCGTTGATGCGCGCAACTTTTCGCTTTCCTTCTGAGAGTATATGTTTTGATGACTTTGAATGAGATTTTAGAGGAGATATATTAAAATTTTCAAGTTCTTCATTGATCTCCTGTCTTTTTTATTTGAATGATGATATTAGAAAATCTTCATCTTGTTCACCCTGACTTTGCTTCTCTTCTTTAAGATCTGCTTTTTTGGCAATCTTTTGCTCACAGGGTTTGCAAAGTTTCTTCCCAGGAGCAATATTTAAGCTACTTCTCATCATGTCTTGTGACTCATTTATCGTAACTACTCTAAGATTTTCTAAAAGTAATTGAATTGTATATATAATTGCATATAGCTTTATGTATTTTGTATATAGTATAATTGTATGTATAGTTGTATATAGCTTATCTGCACAACTGTAATAAATTGTAATAATAAACTTTTACAAAAGTTGTCAAAATTTTAAAAACAAATGCACATCCATATCACACTAATTCAGTTTTTATATAAAACAAAACAGGATGTTTTTTTGAGTTGTTAAGTTCAAATAACTAAGTTATCATATAATTAAGACTTCCTTAAATATAACAAAGTTTTTTTTTTTTTTAAGGAGTCTTTTAACTAAATATAATATTTTACAGAATTCTATTTGGAAGTTTTTTAAAATAGCTTATTGAAAATTTGATACATCTTTGAAATTAAAGTTCCGTATGTTTCAGTCGTTTTTCCAGTTAGATTTTTTGTGCCTAGTAAGATTATAAATAGCTGAAAATATTAACAGCAAAAAAAAAAAATTTTTGATGGGGGTGTTTTGAGATATTGGGCCCCAAAGTTGTTTTATAGAAACTAGTTGTTTTATTAATTTTTAAGCATGTTCCTTTTATATTTTAGCATTTTAAGTACATTTATTGAATTCAGCATCAAAAAAACATTATATATGTTTATTTTCATGTTTTTGCCATTTTTATTTCTTATTATTTTAGGAAAAATGTTTTTTCAGAGTGTTATGAAAACCAGGTCATTTTAGGAAACCAGGTCAGTATTAAAATTGCAATATCTTGTCAACCTCTCAACATTTTTAGCTAAAATTTTATATGTTAACTTTTCTTTTTAAGATGCAACAGCCAAAGAGGTTTTTAAAAAATTTGAAAACCCATGGCTCAAAATTTTCTAAATTTTGGGTGATTTGATGCGGAATTACCCTAATAGTAACAATCTAGAAAGTAGTATTGATAATGCCATAGAAGTAAACCCTTGTGTTGCGTGTAATGACTTAAATGTTTTGTCAAAAAATGACAAAACCAATAAATTGTAAACTCAGAACGTGTTCACTGCCAAAAGCGGAGCATCTCCTTTTTTGTTTTAACACTAGTTGTTGTATTTTGGCTAACTATGGTTAAAAGTTCATATACTTTATAAAAAACTGTATTAGTTTCTACTAATCTACTAATTTATCTAACGAAGCGTATATAGCATATATATAGCATACACACATCAACGCATTTGGGTTTGGGAGCATGAGCTCCTTGATGAACAAGTAACTTTATGCCATGGATATTGACATATTTTTAGAAAATAGTCAAAAATATCATATATTTGAGAAAATTTAAAAAAAGATAAGCAGTTGTTAACTACTTAAGCTCAGAGTCACTATTAACAGTGTATGCCTAAAAAATCAGACAAATTTGGAATCTAATTCTGATTTTTGGATGAGCTAAAGGCTAAGTATTGCCTCAATATCAAACCCTACCTGAGGAAAAATGAAAACCGCGTAGAAAAAAGACTTAAAAAGAAAAACTAAGAATGAGAAAAATATATAATAAGGAGCCCAAGATAGCTTAGTTTTTACTGAACAATATTCTGTGAGTATCTGTGAGTTTACTCCTACGCTTACACGGTTAGGAATGAACCGAACAAATTTTAGGAGTGAGGCAGTTGAAAGCTTTATTTACCTAAAACTTAAAGATAAGATATATTTTAAACTAATTAAATTAAAATTAGACAATTAAAAAAAACTTTAGTTTGCCAATCATAACATAATTAAGTAAAAATGTAATGGTAAAAAGTTTACTTTATTTTAAATTTATCTAAATAATTGTTTACATTCTGTGTTATAGGGTAGATTAGAGTTATATGAGTACCTTGGTAATATGAGCATACATAAAGATTTTTTAAATGTAAGCAGTGAAGTTAAAGTTGCTTTGTATTTTTTTAATCGACTTTATGTGGTGATAGCAGGAATCAGTAATATTAGCGGCTATCATCTAAAAATGCGCTTAAATTTTTTGCGTTGTTAAAATAATATCATCGCGCACGAATAAATCGGTGGCGCGAAATTTCGCTGCTAAAATAATGAAATTATTTTTTATAAAGAAAAATATGTTAGCTAACAATCCGTTCCATTTTTGTTTGAAAGACAATGTATAGAAACATTTAGTTTTGAATTTATTCAAAGCTGCCATTTTTGTTTAATATAAGCTTGCTCAAATAACCCGTGTTTTTCATTGAAATTACCTAGGTTAATGTCTTAAAATAGCAGTGGTTTTAATTTCTTTTTGAATTAAAACAAAACATAGTAAAAAATGTTAATATTTTAACAATACTAAATATTTTTCTGTAATTTAAATTCAAAAAATTTGAATTTTTATCATTCTATGGTTTGAGTTAATAAAATTGAAAAAATAACCAACTAATTTTTTTTTTTTTGCGGAAAACATAATAGTATTGTTACAACAAAAAGTGGCTTAAAATTTGATCTTTTGATGATAAGTTTTGTTAATATTGGGTAATATAAGCACATTTGCTACTTTTTTAAAACCTCTGTGTTTTTAAGAAAAATATTCGGGTGCCCAAATATCTAAGTGGATCATGAGTAGGGATCCCTAAAAATTGTTTATTCGCAAAAAATTTGGATCCAGCATAATTATTTTTGAAAATATTCCAATTTTCGCTTAAGGTGCTCATATTACCCTAATCTAAACTATGTTAATAACAAAGCAAACAATTGCTTTTTTTAACGTAAAATTTACACTAAGAAAGAGCAAGCTACAATTTACTCGTACCCTTGAAGAGATGGTTCCTCCTCAGGCCGTGCAACTAAATTAAAATATTTAATAAAAAAAAAAAAAAAAAAAAAAATAAAAAAATAAAAATAAAAACAAAAAAACAAAAAAAAAAAAACTGGATACTACATTGTTTATCAGTTACTTTCAACCAATATTTCTACAAAGCAGACAGCATTTTTTTAAAGAACTTTCAACCAGTACAAAAATTTTTCTTTAAGGCAAAAAAAAAAAAAAAAGTGAAATACACCGCTAACACAGACATCTGCGTCAAGAATAGGTAAAAAAATTTTTTTTTTCAAATTTTAAAAACTCTTTTTGCTTTTATGATTTTATAATTTGTTTGTTTATTAAATCAATTTTTTTTTTTCCTTTTTTACACCAAATATGTTATATTAGGTTTATAAGACCGGAGATGATTTGATTACTCAGCGTAGTTAAGGAGATCCGAAGAAAAATATAGCGTTTAGTCCTTTTCGTTTTCAAAAAATGCCGTTTTATTTTGTGTGCGTTTTGATTGGTTTATTTTTTTAAAAAAAATCACGAAGCTCATCGTTTGATTTTGTTAACAAACATTCAGCGATTTTGTCTACGAGTTTGAATGTTTTGCCTAATACTACGGGGCAGAAGT